>NC_139626.1:36437977-36445477 GCF_964638095.1 Poromitra crassiceps | reverse complement strand
TTCTTCCTGGACATTATTATTTTTTCTTTTCCTTTGCAGTTTGGAAATCGAGTCGAATATGAGAAGAATGCCAGATGAAAATGCGTCAGGAGGATGTCAGGAATTTCCGAGCTATAACTGCATCGCCTACATAGATTAATCACTAATACTATAATTAATACTATAACAATGACAATAATATTTTTTTCTCCATGATTATAGCCTCCATTCAGCTTCAATAGTTTACCTGACATAAGGACATTCCATGTTACAGTAACCGAGTCACAGCATGTAAACGGGAATATTAGTGGAATATTCATTTTCATGTCATGCAAACAGCTGAGTAGGAAATTGTGTGTTGTGTAGAATGTATTTCGTATACTGAGTGAGAGTGAGTGCTTATAACACTTTCTAAATGTTTCAATGCTTATAACACTTTATAAATGTTTCAAGTGTTATTGTTCTTTAACTCATTGAGTGCCAGCCACTTTTGGAAAACGGATGCTCCCAGTGCCAGCCCTTTCAGAGCGTTTTCAGTGATTTCTCGAGGCCCACAGAATATTGTGTGATATTACTATGTAAACACCGAACACGCCCAAATAACGATGAGAATCTATTGTATCATCAGCAAAAAAAAGTTTATTGATATCATTTTCCGTTCTTTAGTTATCAGCCGGAGAAGATGGGTTGTTTTCACCAAAAAAAGACGTTTCAAACTAGAAGCTGAGATAATTAGCCTTTTGTGAAATGAAGCATTTCAAGCACATCACTGACTCTGAAGCTAATATTTTCTGATGTAGTGACACCTCAAAAATAATTTCCTTCAATAAAACAGCGAAAACAAAGGAATTTTGTTTGGCAAAATAATATTTTTTAGCTGCAACCAGCAGCACTGGCCCCTGCGTGCACAGACCCTACACCTTGCTGGTCTTGATTTACTGCTGGTGGGCATCAGATATTCTAGCTTGTGTTTGGCAATCTGTCCATCGAGCCTGCTGCCCTGCGTGCCCCACCCACCTCAACTGCACACTCCTCCGTGGGAGTGTCTCTGGTGGCTCTCTACTGCGTTTGCTCTGCACTGAAAAGTGCGCTACGCCCAGCTTTTTCACAGCGTTCCGCCGTTTTTGTCGCCGGCTTCCAGCTGAGAATAATGTAACTTTTCAGAAAGACGCTGGTGTCTGCAACTAATCATGTGGAGGGGCTATCGCAGCGGAGACGGAGGGGCTCAATTGTGGCAGCAGATTGGCTGCTGTTCACAGGCACAGCTAACGTTATGCTTCATGCATATCGATGCATACCGATGCGGTTTCCGTTTCCCCATGACTTCTTCTCGGTTTTTCCTCACCTTTCTCTAATCTGGAGAGCACTGTCGCCACCTAATGGGCACGTAAAATAGCTTATACACATTCGACATCCACCATATTTTTACAGGAGATGGATCAGGCTTTGATCCACGTCCCACCGTCAAAAAACGCAATTGACGACTTTAGTCGTCATTGGCACTCTACGTTACTATTTGAATTGACGACAATAGTCGTCATTGGCACTCAATGAGTTAATATGAGCGCTGTTAGATGTTTTGGAGCTGTCCAATTATGCATGGAGAATACCAACCCGCTGTCATCCTATGGCATCGTGCAAACTGTATTAGGGGGAATGAGAGACTCCAACTGCGCCAACACCTGCCGTTAACTGCCCTAGCATCAACACCTGCCGTTAACTGCCCTAGCATCAACACCTGCCGTTAACTGCCCTAGCATCAACACCTGCCATTAACTGCCCTAGCATCACTGCTTTGCCACAATACGCAAGATATGGACCATGGTGTCCATGGCCTGCTGTAGATTTACAGTAACAAAACAGCAAATTAAAATGGCCTTGGATGGGCATATCTATGTTTTCAAAGCACGTAAGACTCCTGGAAACCAAAAACAATCAAACAAACAAAAACAATCAAAAGCTTTTATAGTAGTGCACAGCAAACAGGAAAACACACCCATTGCCAGAAACCCAAAGAACTCTCACAGTCTCTTTTTCTCACAGTCATCACTTTGAATGTAATGTTTACGGAGACATACAGCACAGCCATGTGACTTCACAGCGGGAGAACTTCAGTCTCGTTTCAGGCTGGGGGGGACAGCAGGCTGGGGGACAGCGGCTGTTTGTCACAATAGCCGACACACTGACTGTCATAAAGAACACGGAAAAACTCATTTGAGAGGTAAACTCAGAGGAATACCATTCCGCCCCGTGGCACAGTAAACTAGTGGTTTTCTTTCTGTCTCATATTGAAGTTTTCACCCTGCCTTCTTCAAACTAAGAATGAGTCCCAGCTGCACCATTTGTCCCTGGTGCCATCAAACGCACCTGGCACTACTGGCTGTTCTTTTGAAGCTCTCTTGACTCGAGAAAAATATAGGGAGATAAATAATACAATGAAATAAAACGCTATATGGAGTTTCATGTCCAGTGTATCTGACTTCTGAGATGCTGGAACTTTGAAGGCAGGAAACAATGGGAGATAAGGAAGGGAGCGAAGGAATAAAGCAAGCTTTCAGGTTATCTCGGAGGTTCACCTAGCAGCAGGTTCAGGTTATCTCGGAGGTTCACCTAGCAGCAGGTTCAGGTTATCTCGGAGGTTCACCTAGCAGCAGGTTCAGGTCATCTCGGAGGTTCACCTAGCAGCAGGTTCAGGTTATCTCAGAGGTTCACCTAGCAGCAGGTTCAGGTTATCTCAGAGGTTCACCTAGCAGCAGGTTCAGGTTATCTCAGAGGTTCACCTAGCAGCAGGTTCAGGTTATCTCGGAGGTTCACCTAGCAGCAGGTTCAGGTCATCTCGGAGGTTCACCTAGCAGCAGGTTCAGGTTATCTCGGAGGTTCACCTAGCAGCAGGTTCAGGTTATCTCGGAGGTTCACCTAGCAGCAGGTTCAGGTTATCTCGGAGGTTCACCTAGCAGCAGGTTCAGGTTATCTCGGAGGTTCACCTAGCAACAGGTTCAGGTTATCTCGGAGGTTCACCTAGCAGCAGGTTCAGGTTATCTCGGAGGTTCACCTAGCAGCAGCAAGCGAGAGTGGAAAAAGAATGTAGATAGAGGAGCACTGAAGGAAAAAGAAGAAGCAACATCAGACTTGGAGAAAAACTTGGAGAAGAAAGGCTTTGTGTTTGTCTGCTTTCAAACGAAGTCATGCAGGTTGACATACCCCATATGTAAAACCCGCCTTTACGGTTTTCTAGCTATAGGAACTGAATTTCTCTTCTTTCTTTTTTTATCAAGTTTTTTCAGATTTTTTTTCTCCCGTTTTCTCCCCAATTGTACTTGGCCAATTACCCCTGCTGCCCCCGTCGTTGCTCCACCCGCTCTGCCAATCTGGGCAGAGTTGTAGACGACTAGCACATGCTTCCTCCGATAGATGTGCAGTCGCCAGACAGCACCTCAGCTGACAGCGAGGAGTTTCACCGGCACGACTTAGCGCAGGAGGATCACGCTATTCCCTGCAGGTGACCCGACCGACCAGAGGAGGCACTAGTGCAGCGATCAGGACACATACCCTTAATCCAGCTTCCCACCCGCAGACACAGCCAAGTTTGTGCAAGTATGGATGCCCGGCCCGACCAAGGTAACACGGGGGCTCGAACCTACGACCCTCATGTTGGTAGGCAGGGAACTACCCGGAACTGAATCTTCTCATGAACGTGAAGATCAGATGTTGGCACGGCAGTTTGCATCTTGGCGTTAGGTGTTGGAACCGCTTGCCACTCTGTGATTTATGCAGCCCATAGTGTTTGGAGTAAAATGAATTTTTAGCCCGTAATTACTTTCCCATCAGCATATGGACACGAGGCTGAGCCATTAACATGAGAATGGATACGTAACACATGTCACAGCGATGCTGCTGCCAAGGCTCGTCGCACAAAGGAGACGCACGGAGAGCGGCGAACTGCGCATGTTGTCAAAAGATCAGCTCGTTTACCCGCTTTGACGACGACTGGCGGTTTGTCGTGAACAATGTGAGTGAGACACTGAAATTCCTTGGTCAGCCTTTCAAAACTGGAAGTGCTGTGGTCATTTGCCTGATTGGAATGCAATTTTGAGGGTTCAATTCATTCTACGACAATTTGGGAATACATTACAGGAAGACTGATTTATTTAGGTTAAGCTTTCATTGGTGCCGTGTGGAAAAGTAAGGAGTCTTTAACAGAATATTTCGTAGTACGGCAGCGGAAATAGTCAAGCTCTTGAAAAGGCGTTAAGAGGAGCATGAAAGGAGCCGAGGGTGATACTATACCCCGACAACATTTGGTTAATTGGAGATTGGTCACGGGCTGTAATATTTGACTGTAATCTGAAAGGCCTATGAAAGCAGTGTGAGTGTGCAGTGACTGAGAGAGAGAGAGAGAGAGAGAGAGGGAGAGAGAGCGAGAGAGAGAGAGGGAGAGGGAGAGAGAGAGAGAGAGAGAGGGAGAGAGAGAGAGAGAGAGAGGGAGAGGGAGAGAGAGAGAGAGAGAGAGATCAGCACAAGCTGTGAGGAGCAGCCAGTGATAAGATTAAACCCATTCACATCCTATAATGAAAAATGAGCTGCACCAGCTCCCTTTTTTTTATATCAGTTTCATGTCTTACGCCGTCGCTCCACTGGGGTCGTTTTCATGTAAATAACAGAATAGGATGAGAGCGTGCAACAATGCCCCCCCCCCCCCCCCCACACCCACCCCTCCCTTAACACGCAATAAGATACATTCAATATGGTGTTGAATGATGTTGAATGATGGGAGGAATCGGAGGTGGAGAAATCTCAGCATAAATATCGGCGCCGGCCCTGCTTTCTGCCTCTTCCTCTGCGTAACCAAACGCACTCATTATGAACTTCAAACAGACACAGATAGGAGTTTTAATTAAGAGAAATGCTGCGGAGCGGTGAAGATAAGGAACCTCCCCCTCTCCCCCATGTTCACCCCCTGCCTCCCCCATTCCTCACAACACACACACGCACTCACACATGCGCACTCACACACGCGCGCACGCGCACGCACGCACGCACGCACGCACGCACGCACGCACGCACACACACACACACACACACACACACACTCACACACACACACACACACACTCACCTCCTCAGACAACATCATTAAACAGTATAGAGGCTGGCAGTGCGTGCACTAGCCCACAGGAAAGCAGCGGCTCTGCGTGCTAATCCTCACATCACATCATCTTGTGCTGATGTCGAGTGACACTGTGCATGTTCCAGTATACACATGCAAACACCAACATGGGATAATCCTCAACACACCATTTCCAATATTGCTATCAGTCAGCTGTGTGTGGAGCAGTCAGGATGCTTGGGAGGGGGGGAGATGTCAGCTGTGTGTGGAGCAGAGTCAGGATGCTTGGGAGGGGGGGAGATGTCAGCTGTGTGTGGAGCAGAGTCAGGATGCTTGGGAGGGGGGTTGATGTCAGCTGTGTGTGGAGCAGAGTCAGGATGCTTGGGAGGGGGGAGATGTCAGCTGTGTGTGGAGCAGAGTCAGGATGCTTGGGAGGGGGGGAGATGTCAGCTGTGTGTGGAGCAGAGTCAGGATGCTTGGGAGGGGGGGAGATGCGAGCAGAAAGGTGCATCGCTTCCTCGTTCCCGCGGTGTCTATTCTCTCTCCAGACTCAACGTTGAATTGCTAGACTCTGCATCCTAACTATAATGCCAGCAGTGTGTGTCTGTCTGTCTCTCTCTGTCCTTCGCGTATCTCGAAGACCGTTGGTCGGATCGACTTCAAACTTGGGAAGTGTGCTAAGGGGGACTAAAGACTTTTATGTTTACCGTCGCTTTTAACTGCTGACAGATCGAAAATTTGTTTTTTTCCTCTGTAAGTTTTTAACTATTTTTGCAACTACTCTGTTGTGATGCTTTTAAATGTCTATTTTATCCTCTTCTTTTATTCTCTTATTTTCTTGTGTCGACCATCTTATGTGAAGCACTTTGAATTGCCTCTATCTGATTTTATGCAAACCCAATGCTGTGGCATGTACGGGCAACAGAAGACGCAAGGTACCAGTAGAGGGTATGCTTGGCGTCCAAACTACAGTATAAAGACAAAGCTGTTGTGAAAAGTCTATTTTATCCTCTTTTTTTATTTTCTTATGTTATCCATTTTATGTGAAGCACTTTGAACTGCATCTGTGTATGAAATGTGCTATACAAATAAACTTGACTTGACTTGACCTGACGGAGCGCAATTCCCTGTTTTCGTGCAATTCAGCACAGCGCCACCTACTGGCAACAAAAAATGTGGTTTATCTCGAGAACTGTTTGTTCGATCGACTTCAAATTTGGGGAGTGAGCTGATGGAAACCTGACACAGTACAGTGCAGAATTTCGTGCAATTCGGACATGCGCATAGTCATAGTGCCACCTACTGGCAACAAAAAGTGGTTTATCTTGAGAACCGTTTGTCCGATTGACTTCAAACTTGGGGAGTGTGCTGCTGGCAACTCAACAGAATGTGGTGCTGACAATTCAGCATAGCGCCACCTACTGCCAACAAAAAAAGCAGTTTATCTGGAGAACTGTTTGTTTGATCGAGTTCAAACTTGGGGAGTCCACTGCTGGGAACCATGCAGAGTGCAGTACCAAATTTTGTGCAATTCGGCATAGCGCTACCTACTGGCAACTCAAAAATATTTTTTACTCGAGAACCGTTGGTCCGATCGACTTCAAACTTGGGGAGTGTGCTGTTGGGAACACGATGTAGTGCAGTGCCAAATTTCGTGCAATTCGACATAGCGCCACCTAGATGTACTGGCAACACAAAAAGCAGTTTATGTCCAGAACCATTCGTCCGATCAACTCAAAAATTGGGGGGTGTGCTGCTGGGAACTCAGCCTATTGCAGTCCCTACTTTCATGCAAGTCAACATAGCACCACCTACTGGCAACACAAAAAGAGGTTTATCTCAAGAACCATTCGCCCGATTGACTTTCAAACTTGGGGAGTGCGCTTAGGGGGACCTGACGGAATGCAGTGTGTGTGTGTGTGTGTGTTGGGGGGGGGGTACGCCCACAGGATGGTGCGTGGGGGGAACAGGCACTGCACTAGTACTACATACTGTAAATTAGTCTGTGTCACTTCGCAGCCCCCGCTGCTGTTTTGAGGGTGGGTCTAGGGTCAAAAATTGAATAACTGACAGGTCGTAGCACCAATGAGAGACTGGTTCATTTTCATGATTGGTTCCCCCAGGATTTCCGTGGAACCAAACACTGGCCAGAATTCCGACAGCAGTTTGGAGATAGAAGTGTCCCAGACCCATAGAGAGATCTAGCCTGGTTAACCAGTTGGTCACGTGAACTCACATTTAATTTCCTTCTACCAGACCGTCTGGCCTCAAACCCTGGGAGTAGAGGTCTTCACGGGTCCAAAATCACGGACCCGGACCCTAATGGACCCGGACCCTAATGGACCCGGCCGGGTCCGGGTTGGATCCTCGGGTATTCGGGGGGTCGGGCATATCCGAAGACCTCTACCTGGGAT
>NC_139626.1:36410477-36432977 GCF_964638095.1 Poromitra crassiceps | reverse complement strand
TAGAAATCCATTCTCCCACCCCCTCTTCTCCCCCCCCCTTCCCTGTTCCCTTTGAAGTGTGGGTGTCTGGGTCTTACATCAGACAGCAGGGTCAAAGCCCCGAAAAGGCAAGTGGGTTCACAGACAGACATCAGAGGGAGAGGCTGCTTCTGCACAGGTAGAGCCAAGAGAGCCTCATAACCTCATCATCATCTGTCAACGTTGAATTGAACAGACAGAGGAAGGCAGCTCTGCTAAAGCAGGTTCACTGTCGGCTGCTTCACTACACGGATCGATTTTACGAGCAAGACAGCACGCGGTTCAGCGAGCACGGAGCCACAGCACGGGCCGACTCGAGGTGGGCTGTCTGTCTGCCGCCGAGCGGAAAGGTTTGTATGTCTGGGTACATCAAAGTCCCCCGGGAAGTGTGGCCCAATAGAGAGAAGAACCTCACGGCATTAGTAATTGACCCATGTGCTGTTATCTTCATGGGTGTTATCTTCATATCGCTGCGTTCACTGAGTGAGGCATGAGAGGGATGACAGGGAGGGAGAGTCTAATGCACAAACAGCGGTTGGTGATTCCTAACTTGCTAGCCTCAGTTGACATGACACACAAATAAAACTAATAGTGTTTACATGCCTACGGGTGTATTGAGTTTGACCAAAGTTAAGATTGAACTTTTCTGTTTCGATCTGCATGAGGAGTATTCAAAACATTGAAGTGTGTGTGTGTGTGTGTGTGTGTGTGTGTGTGTGTGTGTGTGTGTGTGTGTGTGTTTACTTTGAACAGTGTTGGGGGTAACTCATTACAAAAGTAACAAATTACATGTAATATATTACTTTTAGCAATAACTCAGTAATACAACTTATTACCAATAGGATTTCAGTAATATTAAACCAGTTACTTTGTCAAGTACACAAGTTACAAATTGAGTTACTTTTTTTTTTTTTTTTTTTTTATCAAAGCACATATTTAAACAATCATTTCCTAATCAAATAGTGCTTTTATGCAAATAACCACTATAGATGACAATAACAAAGGAGAAGGATAACATTTAGAATTTTGGACAGTTTACACAGACTTCAAGGCGGTTGAAATTACTTTTCGGGATGTTCCGGGGCAGCGGTGTCATTTTGCTGCTGCTGTTAGTTTGGTGAAAGTAATGCAAAAGTAGTGTAATAAGTAACAAGTTACTCTACACAGACAGTAATATTGTAAATTAACATATTACTTTCAAATGAGAGTAACTAATGAGAGTAACTAGTAATATGTAGTATATTACATTTTGAAAGTAACTTGCCCAACGCTGACTTTGAACTATACTGACTGTCAACTGTAATATGTGTCCTTTTTTCAATCTTTTTTATGAGGAGCTGTCAGACATCAAAACAGAGGCTAGTCATAATATATATTTGTTTCCAATCTCGGCTTCCGTCCAACTGTGTCCATCTGAAAGTCTTGGGAATGGATGGATGGAGGATCAATTGCTTTGACCACTGAAAAATATTAAATTAATTGACCAAATTTGACTGAAAATATGAGATGTGCACGCCACGCACACAATGTCTGAAATGTTTGGCAGAAGCTAATTTCAGTGCACAAGAAAACACCATTTCAACAAGTATGCAACATACAACATACATTCCAGAGACTGTGTGTTAGTGTGTGCATATCTCACATTTTGAATCAAAAATAAATCAATAAAAACCTCAACGTTCAAAGTAGTCTTCCTGCACAGTCTTGATTCTTATAGGGGCTCAGATGGACAAAGTTCTACTGCAGCTCTCTCTTAATACAAATAATGTATCATGACTAGCCTCCAACTCCCTCATATAACGCTATCAATTACAGTAAACTTCAAAAGAGTCACAAATGAATGTTTTTCTTGCCGTGTGTGTGGATATGTCGGCTCAAACGTCTCGACTCTACCGTACAGAGCGCCCGGGCGGGTACGAGAGCCGCACGACCACCACCGAAAGGCAGGATCTCAAAGCTATAAACAAGTCTCCTTGCAGTACAGCATAATGATCTGGCAGGCTCGCATCAAATGCAAACATGGATGAAAGGCAGAGGGAGAGCACCTCCCAACACAGCTCCTGTACTGTATGTGCCGTTACATGCAGCAGAGTTCATTAAGCTGAGCATGTGAAGAGAGATAAAGGCCCCAGTATTGGGGGATTTCCCCCTGCTAGCATACTGCCTCAACACGACTATCTGCCTGTGTCTTTGAATGCTGCACGAACGCATGGCTGAGGGCGGATTCTCATCAGGCCTCAGATCCTGATGGAAGTTCCTTCCCTTCTCTCTCTTTTTTTTTTTTTACTAGCATGCTAGTTAAACGCTACATACAGCTATTGAAATATGCCTTTGATTGGGATGAAGAATTGATTTATGGCCGTACTTTTATCATCGCTCACTCATAACCCGCTGCCCCCCGAGCGCTCGATCCTGTGGAGAGGGTTTTTGTGGAGGAAACCACCTGCTTTGATTTACAACCCCCGACCCCCCCCCCCCCCTTCTCCCGCATTGGAAGTTGGGAGTCTGGACTGCGGTGTGTGAAATCTCTGACATTCTCTTGGAGAAGCAGTCACAATGTTGGGCTATGAGCAGTCCAGCCTTTTGGGTGGGGATTGATCTGAAAAGATCTGAAATTATGAGTATGAACTGAATGAGGCCGATATGAAAATGTTGTACAAGGGAGACAACTTCACATTCACAGCATAAAAAGATTCTTCAATCTGTGATGCGCAACAATGGGACAGGTGACTGCACTGACGATAGTCCAACTAGGACTGAAACGTTTGCTGCCAATTTGTGCCGATCCTCAATAAAATGGATCTGATTTTGTAAGACTCTGTCTTGTCTATAGTTCTGTGTGCGAGTCCTCCACTGCTTGTTACAGGTGATTGTGAACCATAATGTATAGGCTCTTTCATACAAAGTTCGCACTAAATTACTAGGATAACCTTTCAGGCACCGTTAGTGATTTTCACTATTCACACATGCGGCTACATTCAGGAACATTTCCATCTTGTGCCCATTTCACACATGCCATGGCAATGCCAGGATAGATGGGGCACTTCATACAATTGCTGTTATTTTGTCGCACACCACAGCATCTCTAACTGTTTCACCCTCTGCGCGTGCTTATTTCAGAATCTGTCCAGACATTCTTGAAAAAAGGAGCTTTGCAAACAAAACAATTTATATTGCTAAAGTCATCAAATCACCCACGAGGCAAGGCAACCGTAAACCAGTCAATTCAAATACGTCATCAGACGGACATAACCCTTTACTTTCCTAGAAGGTCACTGCTTTCATTCAATCACAACACAGCCATGTGACGTCTTTCACCTGGTGATTACAATGACAAAATGAGGACCGTCGCAGGCACACAGGACCACAGCCAAGCACCAAGCACCAAGCACCAAGCACCAAGCACCAAGAACCAAGCACCAAGCACCAAGCACCAAGCACCAAGCACCAAGCACCAAGCACCAAGCACCAAGCACCAAGCACCAAGAACCAAGCACCAAGCACCAAGCACCAAGCACCAAGCACCAAGCACAAAGCACCAAGCACCAAGCACCACTGGACTTGTGACAGTGACAGCAGACTGAGGAAGATCTGATGGATGGGGTTTACTCCCCAAGCTAGCAGGGGTCTAAGTGTGGGAGCTTGCCACAAAAGGGTCGGACAGAGGGTCCCAGTGGATTCAGTGACATTCATAGACATAACCGTAAAGACAAGTGGAATCACTTAAAGTCCCTGGAAACCAAAATCCACAAAAACCTTCTAACTATTAAATTTAGGGTCTTATGTGAGTAATTGTGTGCCTCAGAAAAGAGAGAGAATTACTTTCAACCCTAACCCCAAAAATCCACACTTTTCTACAAGGTCTGGATTTCCATTTCCTCATTGAAGAGAGCGGAGCGTGCGGTGCTAAAATGCATGATCTTATCACGTCATAACATTTAATCGAATCACACACACGCATGCACGCACGCGCGCACACACACACTGACACACACACAGTAGCGCTGTGCACTCGCAGCGCAGCGGCGAGTGTGTTCGCCGAGCAACGCGCGAACACACACACACACACCCACACACTCCATCTCTCTTTCCATCTCTCTTTCCTTCTCTCTCTCTCTCCTCTCTCCTCCGAGCAGTCTCCTCCGAGAGAGAGAGAGAGGAAAAGACCTGCTGCAGACGGGACATGCCCACACAGTCCGCGGGAGAAAATACACTCTAAAATCTAATTGATTCTCATGACTTTTGCCATGACTGTCAAACCAAAATTTATATACTTTGCGACATTCATCATCGTTCAAATTTGGCTGGTGGCTTATTAACATAGGTTCCTGTGATGTGATGAACTCAAAATGCTAAATAATAAAAAAATATTTCTGGTTTCCAGGGACTTTAATTACATTCTGCTACACATAGACGGTAAATATATGGACGTAGCCTACCGTTGTTTGTTGGACCCCCGTGTTGAAGCCTAACGTGGCATGAAGCCATCTTGCGGTCCTTGCACAATTCACATGAGATGGCACAAGACAAGGGGTTTCCCAGAGCTGCCGCTCCGCCTGCTATTGGTCCGTGATCGGCAATCTGCGCGATCACTGGACAGGTGACCTGTCAATCACCCCCAAAACATAGTTTTTTCTATTGTCGATTTTATTATATAAACGGGCAAGTTATATAAGTTATATAGTTACAAAGTGCGGTATTTTAACATGGCGGTGAATGGGAATGACTCCCTTTTGGGGCCAGCCTCAAGTGGCCATTTGAAGAACTACAGCTTTCAGCATCACTTCCGCGGCTTCCTCTTCCAAACCCCGAGCTATAGCCCACTGGTCTTGAGGTAGTAAATAGTATATATATACTCTATATAGTATAGAGTATATATATACTCTATATAGTATAGAGTATATATATACTCTATATAGTATAGAGTTCCCTGAATATCGATCCCTGCCACCATTCACACATGATGACCCCATGCAGGAAAAGTTCCTGAACATGTCAGGGATAGGCAGCTTGTGTGAACAGGGACTTTAGAGTGCCAGGCTTTCACGCGGTTCAACAGTGGCAACTCTTTCTACAAATGGTAATATAATACACTGTATTATATTACCATTTGTAGAAAGAGTTGACACTACAGGGTGGGGAGCATGAAAGTATGCCATGCAGGGATAAAGCAACATGACCTTCTCAGCATCTGAGGGCAACACATGTAGCAACACAAGGCAAAAGGTTGACTGCTAAACATGAATGGAGAAGAAATGATAGCCACAGCGTATCCTGGTGAGGAATTCCTTCCATGAATAACCTCAACATTTAGAATTGGAGACAAGTGTTCAGTTGAGATTTCTAAAAGAAATTGCTCTGAATTGTACCTATGTATATTAGGTATTCATCTATTCCCTATGAGGGGTGTGAATGATGATGATCCAAAAGAAAATTCTTTATCTCTGCTCAAATACTTGAAGTGAGTACCGGTAACTGTTTTGTTTGTCTTTGTTTCTCTCTCTGTGAGAAAAGATGTACTGCTGCACCAGAATGTTTTTACAGTTGACTCCAACATGGAGACACGTATGCATGTGAGTGCATACGTTTGCTTTGAAGATGAGTGTATGTGCACGTGCATACATCTATCTATGTCTGTATGTGCCTCTCTCGCTTTCCTTCTCTCTCCTTTTTTTTATTATTATTATCATTAGTGACGTATTTCCAAATGATATTCTTTCTCTTTTTTCCCTATCTAATACTCCAATCCTTAATAGCTTGTAAATCAGCATTTATGTATTTTTTTTCTGACTTACCGTCAGAGATGGGCAGTATTTTAAATACATGTATTTAAAATACGTATTTCAAATACATTTGTGTATTTTGTCATTTGTATTTGGCTGGACCGAGAAAAATAAGATGTAATTTGTATCAAGATACTTTCAGACCTTGTATTTTGTATATTTTAAATACATAAAATACTTTTTTCTTTAATTTTATGTCATTCTATTCTCAAATTGACACATTCTTACCATTGACACAGGTTTAAACTGTGGAGGAAAAAAAATGTGACATGTCACTTCTACTCTACCTCTGATTGGCTTACCCTCAGAACAAACTCAACCACAAATCAGAGGCAGAGTAGGGTGGGTCTTGAGTCAGGCTTCACATCACTTCTTCGTCTACTATGAAGCCTTGTATTGGTGGAAATTCCCCCAGAGATAAATTACTAATATAAATTGATGATTAGATATTGCATGCACTGGCCTATCTGCAAATGAAACGGTTTACTGCATATTCAAACCAGTGTATCGTATTAGAAAGACACAACTAATTATCTTCTTAATTAAAATTGGAAAAGTGTGTGGCAGTGTGTGTGGCGGCAGTGTGAGTCATGATTGTGATGTCAGGGAGGTACGGTGGTGCAGTGGTAAGCACTATCGCCTCACAGCTCGAAGGTCGTGGGTTCGATTTCCACCTGGGACGATGTGAACGCTGAAGGAATGCGTGCCCGTCCGCATGTCCTCGAGTGCCCACCGCCCGGGTGGAGTCGTCAAAAGGGCCTTTCTGTGTGGAGTTTGCATGTTCTCCCCGTGCCTCCCGGGGGTTTCCTTCATATAGGAACCCCCTTCACAAAAACATGCAATATCCTGGTTGCTAATGTGGTTCCTCCTCTGGTCGTTAAGGGCGCCTGGTCAGAGGGAGGGGAACTGGTTGGAATAGCGTGAACCTCCCACGTGCTATGTCCTACCGGTGAAGCTTCCTCTGTCAGGTGAAAAGAAGCGGCTGGCTGACTGCCCATGTCTCGGAGGAAGCATGGAGACAGTCTCGGCTCTCCCCAGATCGGCAGAGGATGGAGTAGCAACCAGGATTGAGAAATCAAGCAAGCACTAATGGGGGATAAAATGGGATAAAAAAAATCGGGGAAAAAACATAAAAAAAAAAAAAAAAAATTATTGTGATGTCACTCGATCAATTGTGATGTCATCAGTGATGTCACTCGAGCAACTGATTGCCAACTGTGATGTCACTCAGGCAGTTGTGATGTCATCAGTGATGTCACTCGAGCAACTCTGATGTAGTATGAGCCGATGGCGCACATTTGCACGATGGCACCAAGGTGGGTGGGCGGTGTCTGTCTGTCTGTCAGTCATGATTTTGGGAGCCCGTGGAGCCGGCGATTTCCATAACTACAGCCATGGCACAACATCTCCAGGGATACTGTTATGATGTCAGATATCTAGGGCTAACATGGTCAAAGTTCCAAAACTTGAGGTTAACAAATTAACATGTAGAAATGCTGCCTGTAAGTCAAAAACCCTCACAGAAGGTGATTAACAGCTGAAGTGAGGGAGAAATTAGCTGTGCTGAAAAAAGAGCTAAAACTGAAATGAAAGAACTGTAATGTGTTAGAGCAGTGATACTCAACTGGCGGCCCGCGGGCCACTTTTTTTTTTACAGTGCACCTGAACGCAACATGCAATAAGGTCATGTTCAGACTAGGAGGCCAAATCTGATTTGTGAACTTTAGTGACCTATTAATGACTTTATCCAGATTGTTTTTTATGAGTCTGGACGCTCCAAGTCTGATTTGTGTCACTTGTCCCAAACCACATATGGAGGTAGTTTCCAATCTGCTTTCGACTGATGTGACTTGAGTGCGGACGCGCAGATCCACCATATCTGATTAGAACATCACTCGCAACTCGTCATCAAATGCTTCTGCGCAGGAAAACCACGTCACCAACGTACGTATTTACTGACGCCCACGTCGTTACCATAGCAACCCATGCAGATAGGCTGTTCAGGTCTGGACACACAGATCCGACTTGAGAATCAGATTTGTGGCAGTGCGGACACACTCCCAAATCAGATTTGGGAAACCAATCAAGATAATGATGATTAATGACTTTATCAGCAAATCGGATTTGCCTGTAATCATGTCATTCTGGCCAATACTCCACTTCTGTTATAGCATTTCAGTCTGGAATATGGAATATCTTTCAATAATCTATGATTTAGCTGCTAAATTGTCAAATACCGCCGTCTGCTCGCTACCCAGGCACTTATGTATGTACTTAACCTAACTAACTATCCAGTGTGCACAACATTGTCAGACTAAACTCCGGCTGATACCCCAAAAACCTACAATCCGCTACAGAAAAATGTATATTGATTGTTTATTAACTGGCCCCTGGCCTTCTATCATTTCACGAAAGTGGCCCCCGGGCAAAGCAAGTTGAGTATCCCTGTGTTAGAAGGTACACAAAGGAGAATACTGTCACAGAGGACTAAGAGATGATTTACCATCTAAGGAAACCAGAAAATTTCACATTTGAGAAGCTGGAATCAGAGAATTAGGACATTTTCCTTACAGAAATGGCTCAAAATGATGAATAGATGATCAAAATAGGCAATGCATGTAATATTTGGCAATGAATTGATGGATTGACTAATTGTTGCAGCTCTTTATCAGTTTTTATAAAATGTATTTTATGTATTTTCAAAATACAAAATACATATTTGTATCTCAAATAAATTTTTCTGACCAGTATTTTGTATTTGTATTGTGATACATTTTTTGAGCAAGTATTTGTAATTTGTATCAAAATACTTTATGATGTATTTTCGCCCATCTCTGCTTACCGTGCCACTTGCCAAACATCGTCATCTGTAAAATTGAGAATGCAGTAAAGCGTAATTATGAATTTTGCCGCTGATTCTTGTTTATTTGGTAAGTCAACTGTTGCCGGAGCCCCGGTGCTCCAGATGGGACTCCCTGCAGGGAAATACAGCAGCAATAAGCCCGACTGGGGCTTCCGATGCTCTGGGATCTGCATTGGAAATGTGGTTTCTCTCCTAGGGCTACAGGCCCTCCTCCATTGTTTCACGGCTATCTCCACACCCACTCAGGAGAACGGAGGAGGCACGCGGCAATGAACGCTGGGATGTGCGATCCTACCACCGATAGGCACAGCAGTGCCACGGATTCCATTAAGCTGCAAACGAAAGCCGGCAGATCAAAGGGCCTGCGAGGAGGCAGCATGGAGATGTGACAGGGATGAGGGGGAACCAAAATGAGTGAGGGGAGAAGGAAAGAGAAGAGAAGCCTCATTTACGCTATCCCCCGACCGACGTGACAGAGCCTAATCCAAATCAATATCTGTGAGTGGTGGAGTGTTGTTCCAACGCTAGTGTGGAACATAGTAGCTGAAGATGAAAGCATCAAAGTGGTTAGCTCGATGAAATTACGTCTTTTATATCATGAGAAATAATTGGGAAAATTGGGAGAGCTGGCATACATTTTTGCTAACATGCAAACATTCTTAATTATATGTGACCGACCGACCATATTTGAACTGGGAGCAGTAGCTTTCTGTGCGAGAAACATTATATCCCCCAAGGTGCACAGTGATACCCGATTGACAGCTCAAGAGACCGTCTTCCCACTTCGTCAAGCAAAGACAAACCAAATAGGCATTTGGTGCATTGACATCAATGCAGTCGCTTGATTTAAAGACAGACAGACAGACAGACAGACAGACAGGCAGGCAGACAGGCAGGCAAGCAGGCAGACAGACAGACAGGCAGGCAGACAGACAGACAGACAGGCAGGCAAGCAGGCAGACAGACAGACAGACAGACAGACAGACAGACAGGCAGACAGGCAGGCAGGCAGACAGACAGGCAGGCAAGCAGGCAGACAGACAGACAGATAGGCATACAGGCAGGCAGACAGGCAGGCAGGCAGACAGAAAGGCAGACAGAAAGGCAGGCAGACAGGCAGGCAGACAGACAGACAGACAGACAGGCAGGCAGACAGACAGACAGACAGACAGGCAGGCAGGCAGGCAGGCAGGCAGGCAGACAGGCGCACACACACACGCGCGCACGCGCACACACAAACACAAACACATACACACACAGAAAGAGTTTTTTTCACCAGCATATTCTGAAATATCTATACATTATATTATGCCATACAATGCTATCAGCTTTGTCTATAGAGCCTATACAGTACAAACTCCATTATTTACTAGTGTACATGTTCATTATCAGTCTCTGAAGCGTTGATTTCTTTCAGTTGAAGTCAATATCTGCGAGGTCCTATCTGTGACCTCCACGCAGAGGGTACAGTAAGTGCGCACCACTGGGGACTGCATTGTCTCTCCGATAATCTCTATTTATTTGGGTGGAAAATTTGGGACTAACCCCTTGGGTTTTTTATCACTTGCTTGATGCTACTTGTGATTGGGCGATGGGAAGGACTCTACGTGATAGCGTCAACATAAGCCCCAGGTCCTGTCCAGGAGCGTCCGCTGCTCAAACTACACCCACCAGGGAGCCTCGGAGCTTTCCACAAGGAATCTATGTATGGTTTAGAAAAGCAGATGCTCAGAAGGGGAGGGGGTAGGAGATGGGGGGCGGGGGGGGGGGAAGGGGAGGGGGTAGGAGATGGGGTGCGGGGGGGAAGGGGAGGGATGTTTGTGGCCCTACAGCGGTCTGCCTGATTGCATCGCCACACAAGCGTGCCTTCAAAGTGTTCCCCTCCCCGCCGCCCAGTTTGACCAGATAAGGCCTCCCTCACGCTGCGGTTCAGCTACGGGACAGGAAGACACACGGAGGGGTCAACGGTAGTGCCATCTGCTCCCCATGTTACAACAAATAGGAGGACGTCTACATCAACACACTGCTTCACTGTCCAAACAGATCGGCCGTCTTGCCTATATGGGGCGTTACAGGCTCGCCCCGCCTCCAAGCTTTGATGGCACTATAGCGTTTATATGGGAGCATATAGTGTGTAACTCCACCAGGATGTTTGTCTGGCCGCTCATACAAGTTTTATGAGAACACATTTGATTGAGCGGAGATGTTTGCTCCTTTATTGTGTGGCTCAGCTGTGGGTTTTGACAGAAGAGCGGAGAGGCTTGTCCTCACATGGCACACTGGCAGGCAGTTTGCCCAGTGTTTGGTGCAGCCAGTAGTTCCCTTCTGTGCACGATGCGCGGTGTGATTGCACAGGTATGACTTCAAAGGCCGGTGAAACGTGACCCCACATACTAGACTGTGCAACACATACAAACAAAATCACATACTCTCTGTGCAACACATACAAACCAAATCACATACTCTCTGTGCAACACAAACCAAATCACATACTCTCTGTGCAACACATACAAACACATACCGGTACTTTCTGTGCAACACATACAAACACATACTCTTTGTGCAACACATACAAACAAAATCACATTCTCTCTGTGCAACACATACAAACACATACTTTCTGTGCAACACAAACAAAATCACACTCTCTGTGCAACACAAACAAAATCACATACTCTCTGTGCAACACATACAAACACATACTCCTGTGCAACACATACAAACACATACTTTCTGTGCAACACATACAAACACATACTCTCTGTGCAACACATACAAACAAAATCACATTCTCTCTGTGCAACACATACAAACACATACTCTCTGTGCAACACATACAAACACATACTCTCTGTGCAACACATACAAACACATACTCTCTGTGCAACACATACAAACACATACTCTCTGTGCAACACATACAAACACATACTCTCTGTGCAACACATACAAACACATACTCTCTGTGCAACACATACAAACACATACTCTGTGCAACACATACAAACACATACTCTCTGTGCAACACATACAAACACATACTCTCTGTGCAACACATACAAACACATACTCTCTGTGCAACACATACAAACACATACTCTGTGCAACACATACAAACACATACTCTCTGTGCAACACATACAAACACATACTCTCTGTGCAACACATACAAACAAAATAAGTGTCGACTCAAGTGTTAACTGTCTGTAAGGTATGGTAATATAGGTCACCTACTGTATGCATCATGACCAGTGCTGGGAGTAATTCCACTACTTTTTGTGGTAACTAGTAATCTAACCAATTACTTTTTCCACATTTAAATAACTCAATTACAATTACTGGAATTTAAATGGGCTAGTTACTAGTTACTTTAGGATGTGAAAATAGTGGAGGATTATCTGGTTTATGCAAAAAATGCACAATGATAGATACAATTTGACAGTTGTATTGTCCCACACTGTGCCACAGCAACACTAAAATATGTGTGCATTAATAAGAGACTGGAAGCAGACTCTTAGTAACTAATTACTTTTATTATGCAGTAATTTGTAAGGTAATTCAATTACTTTTGAGAGAAGCAACTAGTAACTGTAACTAATTACAAATTTTCAGCAACTTGCCCAACACTGATCATTACATCATATTCCTGTGACTTGACTGTGTGTGTGTGTGTGTGTGTGTGTGTGTGTGTGTGTGTGTGTGTGTGTGTGTGTGTGTGTGTGTGTGTGTGTGTGTGTGTGTGTGTGGGGAGAGAGTGCGACAGTGATTGACAGAGAGAGCACAACACAAGCTGCCTCGCTCTCAGAGCTAAAGGCATGTTGGAATGCTATTTATTCAATCCACAAGCTCCCCAAAACAGCAGTACGGCCTATCATTTGCCTTGTGGCATTTTTGGACAACCACACCAATCCTCCATACACCCCCACCCCCACCCACAACGATCCACAGCCTCCCGGGTCCCTACTGGCTCCACAACCTCTGAGGCTTCACATCAAGCAGTGCCAGCACCTGTCACCGCCTCTATATCATGTTGCGCGCAGACAGTCGGGGCCAACGCCTCCAGCTTTAGCGCTCACTCAGGTGGCTTTTACAACAGCTTTTCATCTTTCGCTATCTTTTATATCTTTTACCTCATCTATGTTTCGGCCTGTCTTTGTCTCGTCTTTCGCTCCCCTTCTCCCTGGCCTCCTCCGTGCCGTAAAACAGGACGACGACGACGACGACGACTACGACTTCCCTCACCGCCGCTTGTGCCAACAGATTATGGAGAAAATCAGGAGATAATGACTGTGATCTAGCGCTGTGCTTAATTAAGCGCCTTCCAGAAGGTGCTATAACAACACGCCCCGCTCTTCCTCTCCCGTCTTCAATCAACCATCACCGCAAAAAAAAAAAAAAAACGGCTCTCTCATGACTTCACCTGAATAGGTGCTTTCCACTTTTGGGTAGGTAAAGACCTGAGGGGGTCTGCCTCTCAACAGGCAAGGCCGGGCCCCCCAGAATCAACGCAGCAGAGAGATCATACTAAGAACTTCAATTACAACCATTTTGATGAATGAATGGTTTACTTGCCGAGACAACAAAGGAGGTATCTGCGATACAGTCACCACGCTGGCTGATAAAAACCCATGGATTTCAAAGTCTTGAGTCAGTCCTAAGAGAAGTATGACTCCCAGGTATGAGTAGTACAGTGAGTGAAACTGCGGTGTGGGACCTCGACAAAGAGCCAAAGAAAACAGAATCAGCTTTGCATAAAAGGAGAAAGGTTACACAATAAGGCCTGCTATACCTGCTTAAACAGACCCGTGATTGATGCGTCTCAGACAATGAACAATTTAAAGAGTGAATAGGATGGCGGAGCTGTGACCTAAGAGGCTTTAGATCATGTTTCTGGGAGAGGCCTGCATGTGGTCACTGCTGTAATCGTGTTTTGTTTGGAAAACCCTGCCTTCCATTACGACTAATGAGAAACAAACTGCACAAGCATGTTGTCCCTTCCAGCGGACGCGTTCCTTAATCCACAACTGATAGAGAGAGCGAGAGAGAGAGAGAGAGAGAGAGAGAGAGAAAGAGAGAGAGCATTTTAAATCCCATAACTTCTTCTGTTTGGTTTTTGGCAGAGACGGGTATGAGAGAAATGACATGGGAGGCAGACAGTCCTGGCTCCTGGCATTGGGCACCCCAAAATGAATAAGTCACATTATAATCCTTGTCACCACAAGGAGATGAGATGGAGAAGAAAAGCAGTAAGGAGGGCCAAGCATATGGCTGCAAGAGCGAAGGAGCGGGACGGAGGAGGAGAATGGGAGAGAGGAGACGCAGAGACCACATACAGACAGAGGGGAACAATGAGGCTCTTTCATTGGGGCTCGCTGACGGGGAGAAGATGAGGGGGAGATGGATGGCTGAGCGCGAAGTGTCGGTGCGGCTTAGCGCCGCCGTACGCCGCGATCCCGACGGGGCCGCGCCCCCCTCGAGAGATGACCGCATCGCTGTGGAGCACGGATTCACAGGCCATGCATCTGCGGAGCCATGCCAATCCTCGGATGCGGTCACGGTGCACATATGTACGACGCGCGCGCATGAGTGCGTGTGTGGTGTAAGGGTGGGGCATTGAGCAGAGGCCCCTCCAGCCCAGACATGAAAAGGCATTCTTTCATCATGGCTAATCTCCCAAACATAAACATGAGAGCATCTACAGAGTCTCTCTCTCAGGGCCAAAGGGGGTGACCCTCCCATGACTGGAGATGAGGGACTGCGTGAGTGTGGGGTGGTGCGTGCATGCAGGATGTCTCACTGTTTGTGTTAGGGAGAGTCACACCGCCTGTATCAATCAACATAATCAGTTTCATAATAATGGTTGTTATTTGAGTTGTTATTTGAGAGCATGTCTGTGTGGAGGGGAGAGAGTTGGAGACAGTTTCTTTGAGAGAGAGAGAGAGAGAGAGAGAGAGAGAGAGAGAGAGAGAGTGTGTGTGTCTGTCTCTGTGTGCATGTTTATGACTCCAAAGGATGTGTGTGTTCCTGTGCTGCCGGGGTAATTCAGGCTCCAAAGCAGGGCGCGACTCGACATGTGAGACAGTTTCATCCGCAAAAACCGACAATTAGTTATTTTTCCACAATAATCGTGTAAACCATAATTACATGTGGTTGCAACAGGAAAATGACGTCAAAAGCACATCAGTCAGAGATACGGAGAGACGGAGATTTGATATCCTTTCTTTTTTTTTCAATCGAGAAACCAAATTCCCAAAAGGCAATCAGCCGCTGCACCCGTCAAGAGGGAGGGAGAGGCGGAGGCTGGGATCACCTGGGAACGCCGAAAGGCCCGGGACATTTCAGAGGCTGGGATCACCTGGGAATGCCGGAAGGCCCGGCACTTTTCCAAAGTGAACTCGCACAAGGTGGCCCCTGGGCGAGTGCTTCTCTCTATAACAGGGCCCCACATTTCTCTGGCTGGCATGAAATAAGCTCAGCGCACATAACACACACACGGACACACACACACACACACACACACACACACACACACACACGGACACACACACACACAAGCTTGCGCACCGCACCATTCCCCGTGTACAAGCCAAAGCTGTTTTTGCAGAGCATTTAAGAGATAAGGCCACTGAGTTAATGCAGACGTACTGCCATAATCCAGTTTTCCCCCCTTCTGACTCTCATCCCCCTCTGCTCTCTCCTCCAACAGCTCCTCGGCGCTTCAGCTGCGTATCTGTGACAGATTAGGGCAGATCACCAAGGATTACCTCCACCAGACACAGCCTCTACACACTGACCATAGACACCCGCTCCACCATATAGAGAGAGGGGGGTACAAGAATGAGCTCTTGGATCAGTGTGCACAGAAGGTACTATCGTTAAATAAATTGAGGTATAACGTGTTAGGAGATCGTTGGCACTGATAATACAGTCTTCATGCTCCGTAAAGCGTTACTGGTACTGCTACAGTGGGAGGGTGCTTGATGGTACCTGTCTTTCCTTTGGGATGCTGCTGCAGTGTGTATATAGTGTCAGACCTCGGTTTTGGTTGCCACTCGCCTTTGATTGCTGGATACAAGGTGTCTATGTTACAGCTCCTGTTACTTAACAATGGTCAGCCTTTACTAAGAACACGGGCCGCGCTCAGTACCCAAAGCCAAATATCTGACAGAGAAATCATTACTTTATTTTCTTTGTTCCACACTCAACAACGTCATCTGGGGTGCAGTGCAGCATCACCCGGTGGTCTGTTTTGGTACTGTGGCGCAGAGAGCGGCGGGGGGAAGGGACACGTGCACTTACAAACGCAAGGATTTGATGCAAGGGTGAGATCAAATAAAATTGATATCTTACCTATTTAAAATATGCAGATTTTTGGGTTACATTAGTTACATTGGGTTACATTACATTTCGAAATGCATTTGAAATGAGGGAAACTTTCTGCCCGAGTTTTGAGAGTTTTTCATTGCGGTCCTGAGAGGATGGTTTTAGCCGTTTCCTTGAGGAGAGAGTGACTTAATAAATCAGCATCCTATCCTGCTTCATCTATCTACAGCACTTGACAGCAGCTATCTTGTTTACCATCAATATTATACAGATCTAATGAATATGTATGTATGTATGTATGCATGAACTGACTATATGCACACTATGTATGCCTGTTTGCCAAATGTCACATAAGAGGGTCATGGGCCAAAAATAATCCCTCTGGACATTGATTACGGTAGAAATGTAGCAAATAGAAATCGCTTCTCAGCTTTTATATACTCAAAATGCATATTATATTATTTGTAATGAGTCTTTTTCTTTTTTCAAAATTAGTTCTCAGATGTCATTGAATTGAACCAAAACAGATCAAACAGAATATTTTACACTGTTTGGAAAAACGCTATGAAAATCCAACAATATTTTTTGTGGAGGGTCAGGTTTGGCTTGCAGGTCAGGCGTTTATGCATCCATAAGACAGATATCGAATAAATCGTCTTGGAAATGTTTCAAAAAATACTATTGAATATCTAGAATTCAACAATAAAGCAACCCCTACTACAGAGTCTTTAATCTTTGCTTGGATGCTTAGAATCAAAGAGGTGTTTGCGCACGCGTGTGTGTGTGTGTGTGTGTGTGTGTGTGCGTGTGTGTGTGTGTGTGCGTGCGTGCGTGTGTGTGTGCATGTGTGTGTGCGTGCGTGTGCGTGCTCGCATGCGTGTGTGATGGAGCAGGTGTGTGTGAGATAGGGAGATAGGGGGGAGGGGTGCAGGGGGACTGAGAGCGCGGACACCCCACCTGGACTCAGAAGAAGCGGGGGACTGACTGGGGGACACTACAAAGGGCCGGCGGGGCGAGGTGCACCAACGCCATAACACAGCAAAAGTCCCATTGTTCTAGTCCCGTTTCATCTCTCCTCCTTCTCTCCAAATATTTGGAAGAAGGCTCTGAATAACATACTGGTACTGAGAATATTGCACTCTGTATATTGTTGAAAGGAACTTTGGCCGTCTGAGTTTCTCGCTGTTCAAAGAGCGCTCTCTTTGTTTTGTTTGGGTCTTGTTTGCTCCTGCATTTGAAACGGGGACCGCGACTTCGTGGATATCTCATTGTTCCAGGATTTCAGATTGTTGGACAGTGAAGCACCCACTGGCTCATTTATTTTCATTGCATCACGTGACTCATTGTAATTGCAACACACTGGGGACACAGGCTGAAATGATGCAAAAATAACAAGCGCCTCCTGTTTCCCAGTGCCACTACGGCACAGATATTTGTGAGAGAAAGTTTTGTTTCACTCGCCTTCGTCATTAGCATCTCGATAAGACTATTCCTACATAGATTTCCAAGGGGGCGCATTTCCACACCCGAGTCATTGGGAAGTCAAGTGATCAAAAACAAAAGAGCGCAGCTTTGCGTCCCAGTTCAAAAACACGGCACTGAAAGTGCCGAGCTATTAATCATGTGATCAATGGGAGAGGAGCGCGGGAGCTCTGCTACACCGGGTTGCGGCATCTTCCTCATCGGGTCGTTTGATGGCCCGTTCCTGGGGACCCCGACCATTGATTGGGCCCTGAGGGTGCCCCGCGGCGCTGCCCCCTCACCCGGGCCTGACTGACAGCTCTAATGAAGCCTGCTCTGGTCGGGGGGCGAGGGACCCGCTCCGGAGCAGGCACCGAACTTCAATGGGCCTGTGTGACGTCCAAAGAGTTTTGATGTCTCTGCAGCGGTGAGGGGGTAAAAAGAGAGACCCCCGTGGGAGACAGGCAACCCCGGCACGCCTTTGAATATTCCTCCGTTTACCGCATGTCAGTTCCCAGTGTAGGAGACGCACAGAAGAAAGATGTGGGGGGGTGGGTGTGTGTGGGGAAAGGGGGGGGGGGGGGGGGGGGCTGTGGTGAATTTTTCATCAGCAGAAAGAGAAAAAAGGAGAGGGGCCACGGGCCTGAGGGATTGGGCTTGGATGCTGTCATCTGAACGCACACTTTGGCATTCTGTAAAACAGTTGCTGTCAATGTGCAATGCAATGTTTTCTGAACAAAGTTTTAGTGAGAGGAGCGTTGTGGAAAACATCTCGGGTCACTTCAGTTCCTCTCTTCTCTGTAGGAGGTTAAACATAGTTGAACTGAGGGTGGACGGAGAAGTTGCAATGATCAGTGCTCTCCATATCTCTCTCTCTCTCACACACACACACACACACACACACACACACGTCACACACACACACATGGATGGAGGGATGTTGAAGAGCAATGGAACCTCAGAAGGCTCATCCTCACTTTGTTCTATTATTCACCATCTCTGGCTTCAGAGCTCTGTAGGATCTCGATGGGGTTACGTTCTCTATCCTGATGGAAAGACTCTTGTGCCGCAGAGAGCCTGTTTACTCCCCGGGCCCGGTCCCGCCCGGGTATACAACAGTGAGGCATCAAAAATGAATCAAAAGCAGGCTGGCACAAGCCATTTGTTCATCTGATGTTTCCTGGCACTTTGTGATGCCCTTTTTGCTGGTGCCACACGCTGACTCCCAAAGCAACGCGAGGCATCACGTCTGAGACTGGCAGCCTGGCAGTGACGATGACACTCCGGAGAATGTCAGAGGTACTCGCAGTAACAACCTATCCTGTGATATACTCGGTCTTCCGTTTGTTCTTTTCAGTCAGAACGACTCGTTACATCTTCACCCACTACCACACAATGTGCTCCTCTCTCAGAATGCTCATTTGTACCAGCAGCATAAATAGTTATTTGAAAGATAAAAGCAAACATGTTTGTTTTTTTGTTTGTGTTCCCCCCCCCCCCCCCCCCCCCTCTTAACTCCCCGAAGGCATTTACGAGCACTTTGGTAATAAGGACCAGAGAAGGATTTAGCTGAAGGAGAGGAGCAGAGGATGCTTTGATGTACTCTTAGATGAAGTGAAGTGGACGGCCATGTCTACAAAAAGACATACAGAGTATACACTGAGCACGCTTTAGACAGATTCCTCTCTGCTGGCCCTTCCTCTGCGCTCCCAAACCACCACAGCATGAAAGACAGTCTGTACGCTCCATGCTAGCTGGAGACTTGTATGGACCTTGTCGACAGCTTCAGATAAACCATTCCCTAAAGACAGGCCAACCGGGGAGATTTTTTTTCCCAACTTGTTTTTTTTTCCCCAACACAGAAATTCCCCCCAACAAGAGAAAATCTAAACTTTTAAGTGACTGGGTTCAGAGTTGCTTTGATTTTTTTATATATATATATCACTCTGCTTAAAAGAGATTTAACAACTAGGCAATGCTCCGAGGATAAGCGTTGCCCAAGCGAAGTCGACACAGCGCCAATGTTTGAGAGTCAGAGAAAGGCAGAGAGAGAGAGAGAGAGAGAGAGAGAGAGAGAGAGAGAGAGAGAGAGAGAGAGAGAGAGAGAGAGAACCGTTTGGTAACTTGAAACAGTCGACACCTTCAATATTCAATCTTAGCTCAAATCTTAAATGTTGGTTTCAATGTGATGAGCTAACCAGCCAGAGGTAAACAAAAAGACTAAAATCAAAGCATGTCAGTGTCAGTTATGGATTTTAGGTATTCTAATCACTTGCAAACTACTTAGTATGCAGCAAGCAAAAACAACCCATAGATACAGTCCGTCTAAGTGGGAACGCCCCCAGAATGTTACTACGGCTGGCGATATATGGCCCCATATATCTCAATGGGCTGACTCACCAAAGGACGGTGCTGTGGCTCTCTACACTACAGGATTTGGGATTCAAAAGCAGGTACATAGACGTCTGTTCAGATGTTACGTTCACTGCGGGGGTTGAATCCCTGATCCTGTCTGCCTGGGCTGGGCTAGCAGCTAAATGCTAACTCTGCTGCATTGGAAGAACGGGAGGATTTACGCCACGCTGACAATGCAGGATACCCAGTAATAATAACAGTAGGTTTACAAATCACCAAGCATAGAGTTAAGAAAGCATTCCTTGGCACAGATATTAGTCCCTCTATGCCGCCGTGTGACTGCTATGAGTCTCTCTATGCCGCCGTGTGACTGCTATGAGTCTCTCTATGCCACAGTGTGACTGCTATGAGTCTCTCTCTGTCACAGTGTGACTGCTATGAGTCCCTCTATGTCACAGTGTGACTGCTATGAGTCCCTCTATGTCACAGTGTGACTGCTATGCGTCTCTCTATGTCACAGTGTGACTGCTATGAGTCTGTCTCTGTCACAGTGTGACTGCTATGAGTCCCTCTATGTCACAGTGTGACTGCTATGAGTCCCTCTATGTCACAGTGTGACTGCTATGAGTCCCTCTATGTCACAGTGTGACTGCTATGAGTCCCTCTATGTCACAGTGTGACTGCTATGAGTCTCTCTATGTCACAGTGTGACTGCTATGTGTCTCTCTATGTCACAGTGTGACTGCTATGAGTCTCTCTCTGTCACAGTGTGACTGCTATGAGTCTCTCTCTGTCACAGTGTGACTGCTATTAGTCTCTCTATGTCACAGTGTATCTGCTATGAGTCCCTCTATGTCACAGTGTGACTGCTATGAGTCTCTCTCTGTCACAGTGTGACTGCTATGAGTCTCTCTCTGTCACAGTGTGACTGATATGAGTCCCTCTATGTCACAGGGTGACTGCTATGAGTCCCTCTATGTCACAGTGTGACTGCTATGCGTCTCTCTATGTCACAGTGTGACTGCTATGAGTCTCTCTCTGTCACAGTGTGACTGCTATGAGTCTCTCTATGTCACAGTGTGACTGCTATGAGTCTGTCTCTGTCACAGTGTGACTGCTATGAGTCCCTCTATGTCACAGTGTGACTGCTATGAGTCTGTCTCTGTCACAGTGTGACTGCTATGAGTCCCTCTATGTCACAGTGTGACTGCTATTAGTCTCTCTATGTCACAGTGTGACTGCTATGAGTCCCTCTATGTCACAGTGTGACTGCTATGTGTCTCTCTATGTCACAGTGTGACTGCTATGAGTCTCTCTCTGTCACAGTGTGACTGCTATGAGTCTCTCTATGTCACAGTGTGACTGCTATGAGTCTCTCTCTGTCACAGTGTGACTGATATGAGTCCCTCTATGTCACAGGGTGACTGCTATGAGTCCCTCTATGTCACAGTGTGACTGCTATGCGTCTCTCTATGTCACAGTGTGACTGCTATGAGTCTCTCTCTGTCACAGTGTGACTGCTATGAGTCTCTCTATGTCACAGTGTGACTGCTATGAGTCTGTCTCTGTCACAGTGTGACTGCTATGAGTCCCTCTATGTCACAGTGTGACTGCTATGAGTCTGTCTCTGTCACAGTGTGACTGCTATGAGTCCCCTCTATGTCACAGTGTGACTGCTATTAGTCTCTCTATGTCACAGTGTGACTGCTATGAGTCCCTCTATGTCACAGTGTGACTGCTATGAGTCCCTCTATGTCACAGTGTGACTGCTATTAGTCTCTCTATGCCACAGTGTGACTGCTATGAGTCTCTCTATGCCACAGTGTGACTGCTATGAGTCTCTCTATGTCACAGTGTGACTGCTATGAGTCTCTCTATGCCACAGTGTGACTGCTATGCGTCTCTCTCTGTCACAGTGTGACTGCTATGAGTCCCTCTATGCCACAGTGTGACTGCTATGAGTCTCTCTATGCCATGCAATTTGTATTTGTTTAGGATGTTAATGAAAGGTTACATGAATAATTTAACATAAACAAAGCATGCGATTCCAAATTAACTGCAGCTCCACAAACATATGAACCAGGCTGCCTATAGGAGAAAGACTGTTGATCTGATGCTGCCCTCTACTGGATGTCCTGCGTTTTTTTTTCTTGTAAATATGCCCCCCCACCACCCGTCTGTGTTTTCTAGTCAATTTAAAATGATTAAATATTGAAAGAAAATGGACAGGTCTATAATAAATAATCTACACAGAGACTTGAGTAGCCTGGTAAACTCACATTTCATTTGGTTCTGTGAGTTCACGTGGCCGGCTGGTTTAGCAGGCTAAGACTTGACTGCACGATTCTATCAATTTGCACATAGACACAAAAGACAGGGCTTTCTCAATTAGATGCAATACAAATGATGGAACTAAACATTTCTTAGTTAGATGGGGTTCAGCAAAAGAGCAAGTTGAGAATGTTGATGCTTGTGCTTATTCTACATGCTTTGGTCTTACTTTTAAACTTGATCAATTCTAATCTTGCTCTCTCTCTCTCTCTCACAACACACACACACACACACACACACACACACACACACACACACACACAGACACAAACACACAGCCCCCCCTCACCCCCCCCCCCCCACACACACACACGGCCATCCAAAATTTTAATTGCCCTCCAAGAGGAAGACCCAGGCCATACAGCC
>NC_139626.1:36243305-36410277 GCF_964638095.1 Poromitra crassiceps | reverse complement strand
CCCCCACACACACACACGGCCATCCAAAATTTTAATTGCCCTCCAAGAGGAAGACCCAGGCCATACAGCCCTCTTCCTTGGCTTTCGTCGACCACTTTTCAAGTTCATCAACCAGCATCCCCCCAACCCCCCCCCCCTCTTCCTCCTCCTCCTCCTCCCCCTCCTCCTCCTCCTCCCCCCCCTCCTCCTCCTCCTCCTCCTCCTCCCCCCCCCCCCCCCCCCCTCCTCCTCCTTCTCCCCATCCCCCTCCTCCTTCTCCCCCGCCACCCCACCCGGCTCAATTAACACTGCGGGTCCAGGGGTGTGAATTATTTAGCGATGAATTATTAATAAATAATAACAAAGGGGCTCGGGGGAGACACGGCCCGGTCAATTAGGAGAAGGCAAGAGTGAAGGCGAGCAGCGGGGGGTGTGTGTGTGTGTGTGTGTGTGTGTGTGTGTGTGTGTGGGGGGGGGGGGGGGGGGGGTGGCAGCGCTGATCTGCTCTGCGCCTCATCATTATCAGCGCCCGTCAGACACAATTACCTCGGTGCTGGCTGCCTGCCCCCCCCCCCCCCCCCCCCCCCCCCCCCCCACATCAAACAACAGCCCCTCCCTCTCGCACCCTGGCTCTGACATCTCCCCCCAATACACACACATGCGCGCGTGCCTACAACCTCCTTAATAATTCATTTTACAAGGATGCGATCCAAATGTTACAAAAAAACACTCTAAGTTCCTATAGCAATGCTATGGTCACTTACGTTTTTTTTTTTTAGATTATTTTTGATGCATTTCACCTTTATTTTATATTGAAGGACAGTAGGCAGACAGGAAAAGGTGGGCAGAGAGAAAGGGGATGACATGCGGCAAAGGACCGCAGGTCGGATTCGAACCCGGGCCGGCCGCGCGAAGGACCAAGCCTTTGTGGTACCCGTGCTACCAAGTGAGCCACCTGGTCACAGCACATGGTAACTTACTATTGAGTATTGAGTATCATTGATACTCAATAATAGTAGCCTAAAGCAGGAATTAAAGCAGGTGCAACCAATAACATTAATGAAGGCCCTGGCACTGGAACACCTAAATGGAATGGAACCGTCATTAATGATATTGGTTACACCTGCTTTATCTTCCTACTTTACCACCTCAAAACGGTTGCTGTGAAATGTGTCTATAACTGTCTACATAGGAATATGATATTTAAATAAATTGTCAGTGTCTTTTGGTCTCTCTCTCTCTTGCTGTCTGACTAATTAAAAGGAATTTGACTTATGGTTATTCTACCATTTTCCACAAGCCTTTGATGTCCCACCTAAGTCAGTTTCCAGATATAATTAGAAATTCTGTGTTAACTCCCTGTATCTGTCTGCGCACTGTGTGTGTGTGTGTGTGTGTGTGTGTGTGTGTGTGTGTGTGTGTATGTGTGTGTGTGTGTGTGTGTGTGTGTGTGTGTGTATCTATCTATCTATCTATCTATAGATAGATAGATAGATAGATAGATAAGATAGATATATAGATAGATAGATAGCTTTATTTGTCCTCAGAGAGGAAATACTTTTTCACAGAAGATACTAGTACGAGATAGGAAGCAATACTGTTATGTTTTACAAAGATATGCACATATTGTTACATCATTTAACCTGTTACTTTTGAGTATGTTCAGAGCGTCTGGGTGTTTGGTACCACAAGATGGTGCCAAATATCCACAAGCTGTAGGTAGTGTCTTGATATTCAGAACGTACATCTTGCTCTTTAATCCTACTAATTAATTTAAACAACAAGATCGGCCAATGAATATGACTGCTGAGATTTCAGTTTCTATCTACAGCAGTGGTTCTCAAAGTGGGGTCCAGGGACCCCCCAGGCGTCCTTGAGGGGGATCCATTCCAACCATAAGTAACAAAATGACAGAATTATGACTACTTTAGTCATGGGTTTCATACACTTTCTGTAATAAAACATTTAAAAGTGTGACGACGACCCTCCCGCTCTCTTGGTCGTGTCTTGCAGGAGCCTGGTTTTGGGGTTGTTGGGCTGATTGGGTGCACCTGGGCCTGACTCGGCCGATGCACCTTTTATTCCGTTTGTTTGTATAATGTAGTTTGTGTTGTCTAGTTATTTTCCCTTTAGTTTTAGCTAATAAATTATTATTATTTCAACTTGGGGTATGACTCCCCTCATAGGTTACAACCCGTCTCAAGGAAGTAACAAAAGGATGGAGTCATACACCAAAGTAAATGTTAAAACAATAATTTAACTAAAACTAAGTGGAAATAACTGGACAATACAAACTACATTAAACAATCAGCCTAACGACTCCGAGGGAGGGTCGTCACAAAAGCTAAGATGGGGGACCCTGGGCCAAAATCGTATCAATGGGGGGTGTGGCCTAATTTGCGTCAGTTTAGGGGTCCTTGGCGTGAAAACGTTTGAGAACCAATGATCTACAGGTGGTGTACAGACTGATGCTGTCATTCATTGTATTATGATGTTGCAATGCTAATCCAAGTCCACAAGGTGGAAACCTAAGCGAGGTCATGAGGGTGAAGCTTGCAATAACAGGGTGATTATATCTAACCTAGATTATATCTGACTTGCCTTTGAAAATGATTGGCTCAGTAACGTGACAAACTGGATTGTATGCTAAACAATGTGTGCCTACCATAGCATGAAGTCAAAGTTCAAGAACTCACCAGTCAAGCTGTTTGTCTGTCTGTCTGGTGTTTTGTCTTTCCAGTCCAGCAGGTTGTCCAACGCCATATTACCACCTGAAATGTAGACAGACAGAATACATTTCAATCGTGTAAAAACCTCCTACTGGTCACCAGAAAGAGGAAGGAAACCTGGCAAGGGAAGGTTTCATGCTTTGAAGAAGGTCTTTGACCGAAATGTTGCTAACATGGGGAACACATCAACCTCAAAGTGTTCAGTGTTTCCCCGAGAAACATTTTCAGGCCTGGAGGGATTTCGAAACGTACCCCGGCCCGACCGCAACGGTGGGGGCCCTCGCTGGCTACGCTAAACTTTTAGCTAACCTGTTCACATCTATGTTGGCAATGGCATCCCAAGTATCATCATACTATTATGGGATGTGATGCGAACAGTTGTATTATTATTATTATTATTATTATTATTAGGCAACGACACACATTGACAGGTTTTGGAACAGCGCTGCACGCTGGCACAATGCTCCTAAAAGCAAAATGCTTATTATTTTTGAATGATTTGGCATCTGCTGTTACTGTCAACACTGTCAACACCAGTATTGTTTTATTGTAATAATATGGCATAAAGGTTAATTTCGAAATTTTTGGGAGAGCAGGAAAAAAAAATCCCCCCCCCCCCCCCCGGCCTAGCGGGGGCGCTGTTGGCCTGGCGGGCCCGCCAGGCCGGTAGAATGGTAGGGGAAACACTGAGTGTTTGTTTTTGTTGAAGAACACATACTCATAATATGAGTACAATAATGATATAATAATATATATAATATATACAATAATATGATTATTGAATTGCATGAGAAAAAATAGTCTAGGGCAAAAACAGATGGGGAGATATGTAGATGTAATATGATCACAAAATATACAATTAGCGCATGAATCACCACGAAAGAGATACATGACAGACATCATGGCAACATGTGCGAGTGAAAATAGGTTTATTGAACCTATTTGCACTTGCAGACTTGACATTCTCAAAATGCAGCTTCTCTCATTGGCTTAAAGCGCACTAGCTGACTCATTAGAGAGAAAAAACAAACTGGCACAGCCCATAAGAACTTCAATCTCTCCCTTCGCTAAATGCAGTCTTACTCGGTCTGCTGGTCGCCAATACCAGAAGGTACATCTGGCAGTGATGGATCATAGCCGGCCAGAGAACATTACAGTAACTGGGCAGAAAACATTTCATTCCATCTTGTCTCTATCAAGGCAAGGCAATGAGTAATGGCTGAGGCTCTTTGAAATATTGAAATGTGTAGAAGCCTCTAAAATATGGGAACTGAACACATGACAAAACAATCTATTGTTTGTACCGATTAAGATGTTGACTTTAAGACTTTGACTTTCTTCTGTAAAAGTTACATTTGAAAGTGAATATGTGCTGGTTAGTTTCCAAGGGGAAAACCCAACCTACGGTACATGCCAAGAGGATTGGATATTGATTGCAACCAGCCTTCCCCTCTGCCTTCCTGATCTTCTCTCAGGGAGTATTGGAGACTTTCGCCGATCCAGTCCAAAGCTGCTGCATTGGTCTATGGATAGGACATTTTCATAAAAGACAGTTGTCGTTCTCACTTCTCATATTCACATTTTATTTTTAGCCCTGAGTACATTTCAGAGATGAGGTTTCAGCTTGCATCAGTGTTTTGGAGCTCATAGAAACCCCAGGAAACTGCTCCTTTTTTACTGTAGGTGCATTAGCAAGGTTGACAGAAATAGCCTACATAACAATAGCCTACTACACTGTAGTAGGCTATTTCTGTCTGTCAATGAATGTTATCATTACAAGTAACATAGAACATGCGTTGCTCCAAATCAAACACAGTGATGATGTGTAGAAAACAAAACATATTTTCAACAGTGTGCTAGATCGCCATCTGGTATGCAACCTCACCCCTCATCTACTGTGTCACGTTCATCGTTGTTTGTCTTGAAGCTGAAAGGTTAAAGACCATACGATCCCATGAAGTGTGTTACAGAGATTGGCTCAGCTTGCCAAGGGTCTGGCTTCTCAGTAAAACATTCAAATATTCATGAACCAACTGCCGTCACCAGAATCAATAACATGGGCAAAATTGCCACGTCTTCAATGGAATTTGCTAGATTGACATTTTGTCCATTGAGCACAGAGCTGAGGTTTTCTTGATTAGTGGCAGAGGCAAATAACCAATAAGTCCATATGAATCAGGGAAGGGTTTAGTTTGAGGATAAACATTATGGTGGAGCCATCAATTAGGCTGATTAGATTAAATAATGCATTCTGCCAACAAGCAAAGCTACAGATTTTAATCAAAACCTTCTGTGCTGTGTGATAATAAAAAGAGGTTTAAAATATTCTGTCCACAAGCACAGATTTTTTTTTTTAATTAAATGCTTTTTTTTTCAATTATACAATAAAATGTGCATTTGATTAATTAAGAACCTGTTTGATAATTGCACAGCATGAGGGGAAAAACATTTTTATTGGCTAATTTCTTATAGGATGTGAAAAAGTCTTGGTGCAGCAGTGTAGCAGTAGGATACAACAATAATGACGTTGACAGCATTGTGGGAATACACTATTCACAAATGCACACTTTTTCCTTTACATACACTCTTTTTTTCAGATATGCATAATATTGATTAGGTGTGGTAATCTTATCTAGACTAGTGGTACCTAAAGTGAAGTCCAAGGACACAAGGTTCCTTGGGGGCGGGGGGGAATATATATCTACTAGAAAACTTGTGCTGTATGATTGCGCTTGATTCCTAGTCGCTACGCTCGCTCACATACGCAGCTTGGCCGCAACGCGGCCTCGCCCGCAGCTTGGCTGCTGCTGCTCTCTATTTGCATGTGCAGCGCACAATTGCTCAACTTCGCATCACTGATGACATCATCTTCTGTGATGTCATAAATCAATAGTGACATCATCGGTGATGTCATGTCATAACTCTTTTTTCACTATTTCTCTATTATAATTGGAGGGCCGATTGCTCAACTGCGCATGCGCTTCTCTAATAGACCCTTCTCACGGGGCCATTTTGTGCCGAAAAGGCAGGGCAAACACAGGTGCAAGCAGAACACTAATGAGGGTTTCCAAATTCCAATCATGGAAGTTGGAAACCCTCATTAGTGTTTTGCTTGCACCTGTGTTTAACCTGCCTTTTCGGCACAAAATGGCCGGATAAAGGAATTTATCTTAGTTGTCTTATTCCCAGGTAGAGTGACCAGACCCCAGCAAACCAAATGTGGGACAAAGAGTATGTTTGTGTGCGACAATGTAATGTGCGACACGTTACCAATGCTGAGTAGGGCTGCAACTAACCATTATTTCATTATCGATTAATCTCTCGATTATTTTAGACTAATCGATTGGTTTGGTCTATAAAATGTCACCAAATGGTGGAAAATGGCGATCATTTCCCCCCCAAAGTCCAAGATGACATCCTTAGTTTGTCTTCTTTTATCCTGAGCAACAGTCCACAACCCAAAGTTAGTCTGTCATAGCAGACTAAAGACATCAGAAAGCCAGAACAAGAGAAAACTTTCTCTCTCGGCTTTTGAAAACTATGGCCAATCAAAATGTGGGACATCATCTCAATATGTGTGACATGGCAAAATGCTGTGCACAGTCCACAGAAAGTGGGACATCTGGTCCTCTTACCTCCACTTACCTGGTCCCCAGGTTGATTTTAGGTATGAAAGGGTTAACCCGGGTTACCTGACCGGGGTTGGCGAGGTGGTCACCAACCAGGGTTGATTTAAGTGTGAATTGCACCACCCAGATTGCTATTATGCTAAGCAACAATAGCCTAGCCCTAGGCTAATTTTAAACATCTCTCCAGCCAGGGTTGTGTGTGACCTGGGTCAGGTCTGAATTGTCATGAGCAGGGAGGATGAACCCGTGTAACCCTGGTCATGAACACCCGAGCCCAAAATTTAGACAAAAGCACTCTGTGTGCTTTTGTCCAGTGGCCCTCAACCATTTGCTGTGATTACCTGATTATCCTCTTGGTCAACGAATATAGCACATCGGTAGCCTGTTGCTGCCGTCATTCCTGGCACTCGTACACTTCCTCTTTGTACAACCGACCACGGGGGGAGGGGGATACAAAGGAGAACAGCCTCAGCCTGCCTGGGAGGGAGCGCGCATGCTGACAGTCAGGAGGAAATGCTATGCAGCTCTGCTGGGCTGTGCCGCCGCCTCCTCCTCTGGCTCTCTCTCATCTCATCTGACTGTTTACACGGAAAACGGCCCGTTTCTGAGCGGAACACCAGGCGGGACGCATTTTCGTTATTCTCTCCACCCGGAATGCCAAAACAAGAAGGATAATTAGTTGTATGCTTACAAGCAGCGATGGCTTCGGTGCGGATGGTCGCCAAAGTTCGGGGCAGACTTTTGGGAAGTCTTCAGCCTTTTCACTCCGCTCTCCAAACTGCTCGTGCGGTCACATTACTTCACAACAAGGTAAACATCGAATTGATTTACGATCGTTATAACTCCGCAATCTCTATTGTCGTAAATCTTCAATTCTGCTGTACGTTGCCTCGTGGTTTAATTGTTTCTCTTCACGTTAATACGCTACTACAAAGTACGGTAATACTTCGGACGCCAGAATATCCTACAACTGCTTTGAGCTAGACCCGGGGCCTGCTGTTCAGTTATTTTCTGTAACAGTAGTTTCCTCCCAGCACTCTCTTCAATCAGAGTTCAACTCAAGAGAACTAGCTACGTTGGCATATTTTCTTCTTTTTACTCGTATAGCCATTAGCCAAGGCTGGCTGCTATATACTCTTCGGTGCCCGACTGCCATCCGCCTCAGGTTCCCTCTCCTCTCTTGATGTAGGTAGGGTGTCATCTCTGTGGAGGATGTATTAAGTTATAATTCAGCGAGCTGTCTATCCAAGTAGTGTATTATTCACTATACATTATTCAAGTGCATTACTCTACAGTGTGAAGGTTGTGTGCGGCAAAAATAAATGAAAGAGAAAAGAGGGGCGAAAGTGCAAGACTGAATTCTTAAGAAGCGAGATGCCAATCAGCAGTGGAGTGTGTGGTTCACTGATCTTTTCATCTCACATTATCCCATCACAGAGTGAATTGCTCGTTGAATTATGATACTCAGGAAGTTGTAACTTGTGCCAGCAGCCTTGGAGAAAGGCTATATATACACACACTGAATATACATCGAGCCCTGAGTAGTAGGGATGTTGCGTTTCCCCATGCAACCCAAGCATCCCCCTGACTGTACTCTGCAGCAATATAGCATGTGGCACACAGAGGTCAATAAGGTTAATGTGTTTTTTCCTCATACTATTGCATGTCAATATTTCAAATCAGGTGCTGGTCTTTCTAGTTCTTCACGGGTTGCCGCGCACACACAGTGCCACAGTGCTCCCAAACTATCTGCACAAATCATCCGGGAGGATGGATGTCATTGTGAATGCAGTGCAGGTGGGAGATTGCAACACAACACTTGACTCCAGTGTCATCATCTGGTTGTCACCACACTGTAGCTCTCTTCACAATACTTATCTGATGGATGTGTTTTTAATTAACCAGCTTGTATAGTCCATCTGAATGCATAGTAAGAAACTGCAGAGGTCAGTTAAGAACTGAGCAGACTGCCTCTCATTTGCTCCTCAGATGCCTCAATGCTCTGCCAGTACAGATAAGGCGCGTGCTGGAGGAAAAAGCACTCAGACTCAGAGGAATAGCATGGAGTGACAGTTGGCTAGCTTTGTGCACTCTCGTGCAAGTGCATGACATTCTCCATATGAATAACGGGCATGCAAACAAGATCTATTTTTGCTCAGAGTAACTGGCATACTGTTTGTATCTCATGAGTCACTGCAGCATGCAAGAATGACTAAGATAAGATCTGTTTTTATTAAAATTAGCTGCAGTGTTCCCCTTCAAATGTCCCAAGCAAAGTGTTGTTGCCTTTTGATTGATGGATGGATCGATTGATTGATCGATCGATCGATCTGTGTAAATAAATGTTAAGTGTGTTTTGCCTCCAATCAGTGTTATCAACTCTCATCTAAGGGAAGTAGCGATTGGCTTCTCAAAACGTCATTCTAATTTGCACATTAATATGCTTGATAGAGCCCCTCCTCTCCAACCCTTAGCGGAGGAAGGTGCTACTACTGTATGCTGTGCATGCCAAGCATTTGTCATCATTTAAGCAAGTAGTAAATTGATGTGCACTGGCATCAGTCGCCAATTTGTCGCCAGATGCTTTTGGGATTCAACCCATTAAAACAAAAGTAAACCATCTGTCTGTTTATTGATTTATTCCTATACTATAGAAAGCCAGCTTTTCCTCCACATGTGGTGTGTTTTGTTTTGTTGACTAGCGCTGTGTGGCTTTGTTGACTAGCGCTGTGTGGCTTTGGGTCACTGCTTGCTTAATGATGAGTGTGGTGAGCACACAGGTGATTAATGGCGGCTGTAGCTCAGGAGGTAGAGCGGCTCGTCCACTTATTGCGTTGGATAAAAGAGGTTGGTGGTTCCATTCCCGCCTCCTCCAGTACGCGCCATGTCGAAGTGTCCTTGGGCAATATACTGAACCCCAAAGTGCTCCCGATGGCTGTGCCAGCACCCTGCCTGGAAGCTTCCCGCCATCGGTGTGTGAATGGGTGAATGTAGCTAGCTACTTGTAAAGCGCTTTGGATGAAAGCACTATATAAATGCAGGCCATTCACCATTTTACCATTAATGAGTGGGCAGCTGCAGAAGAAACTGCGTCAAGACCCCGGTCTGGTTTTTAAATGTGGCCTGTATCCGGATATGTTATCTGGATATGGAAAAATGCATGCTAATGCAAGGTGTAAATGCATTGTGATCAGGATGTGATCAGAACTTCCTGACCACATCTGGATGCAGCCTGGCTCACATTGTGTTCAGATGTTTTAACCCCATTTACACCTGGTTTTATGCGACCATTATCCAGATAACCTATCCAGATACAGGCAGCATTTAAAAACCAGGTGTAAATGGGGTATCTTGACTTTCACCTTTGAGTGTGCTGCTGGTGTCTCAGACTTATCTTAGCAATCATGCCCTGCTTGGTATTCCAGGCGTCATCATGTTACTATTCGAGCTGCAACGATTGATTATTTGTCAACTCTTAAGATAATTGCCAACTATTTTGATAATTGATTAATCGATTCGATTTTTTTTTTATTATTATTTTAAGAAAAAACTCAAAATGATTCCAGCTTCTTAAATATGAATATTTCTGGATTATTTACTCCTGACAGTACCCTGAAAATCTTTGGGTTGTGGACAAAACAACTGATCCACGTTTCTCACCATTTTCTGACATTTTATAGACCAAATGGCTAACTGATTAATCGACAATGAAAATAAGGGTTAGTTCAGCCCTAGTAGTTACTATGATCATTTGGTACAGCTTTACAGTTTGCCAATGACTGAGCAGAAAAAACAAATTGTTAGATGGCGGCGCTATAGGTCAGCTCACTGTTATGAAAGCAGGACTCCTCATCCCTCATAAGGGTGAAAGTGTTTGCCTGTCTTGATGATCCTTCCCAGTGGCAATCCTCTGCTGAACGCACTGGCAGGGCCAAATTGATAGCCGAAGTCGTACAGTGCTTTATCTCCCGTGGCGTGGACTCTGTGTAAGTGGGAAATGGGAAATTCTAGGGTGGAGACTCTGGAGAAACAACACTGATGACATCACAATTACTCGAGTGACATCACTGATGACATCAATTCCGTCACAAACCGTGACTGACACCACCACAGACTAGGGATGTCACGATACCAAAATTATGAGTTCGATACCGATACCTGCCTAAGTATCTCGATACCGATACTGAAACGATACCACGGCAAAAAACTAAAACATCAGGAAAAGTATTGGAATAAATAGAGGGGACAAAACATGGAACTTAAAACTTATTTTATTGATTTAACAAGGTAATGCACAGCCATGTAGTCATTTTACTACATGCTGGTAGTACTGCCACCACGTGTGGCGCTGAACATGCTAGAACTTTTATTATCTAGTGTAAAATTAACATAATCTCTCCTGTAAACATATTTTAAAGGAATGTCAACCGTTTAAACTTATAAATAATATAAATAAAATATATTTTCACACAGCTGCTACACTATTATAGCTATTTGTTTTATCCAAAAAAGTACTCTGTACTTGCAGCTCCTAAGCTTCATTAACATGAAGTGCCTGATTTATGGTTAATCTAGTAATATATATTATTTTCACACATAAATGTAGGCTATTGAAATGTAGGCTTATTATGTGGTGTATTCCCAGCCCCCCCCCCCCCCCATACGTGTAGGCTAGGTGTTTTTTACAATGAATTCGTATATCATTAATAATTGGGATTATTGTAAATATTAGGATAGGTGAGATCAGATGACTGCTTACCATGTAAAAGCTTTAATAACACTGGCATTGAGGACCATAGTGTTATTAAATATTGTACATGGTATGCAGTCATCTGATGTCCCCTCCCCAACGTTACATGTCATGACTTGCTCCTTCCTTGGCAGAGATCTGTGCTCCAGCACATTGCCTCGTGTTTCACTGTAAACGAGTAGGCTATTGTGACAAGCAAACTTTTTCAGTGAAACAAGTTCGCTTGTCACACAATACTCGTTGGACTTATTTGAGGGCATGTATGTTTATCGTTCACGTTCGCTAACCTGTCGGTCTTTAAACTCTTTGAACAGGTCGGGGTGCCTGTCGGCAAGATGTTTAGCCAGGTTCGATGTGTTTGATCCTTTCGCTTGCGTCACGTTGAAGCACCTTTTACACACTGGTTTGGATGTGTCCACGGGCTTGCCTTCGCTGTCGGCAACGTAAGCAAAATATTTCCATATTTCGCTTCGTGCATCTGCTTTTTCTACAAGCGTTGGTCGGCTTGCAAGACTAGAAGAAGCCGCTGCCATTTTCGCTGCGTCTGTCCTGTGTGTCGGGGTGCTGTAGTGAGGACTGAACGACTGTGGCCAGAGAGCGAGCAGAGAGGGAAGAGAGGAAAGTCGACACGCCCCCACATGAAGCAGACAGAGTCAGAGACAAGCTTTTTTTCACTCACGAGTCACCATTGGTTCAAGGCAAGGCTGTGTTGCCTTCACGTGAGGTGGGAGACAGGCTCTCAACTGTAATGCCGCTGTGTCTCTCTCCTCCGCTAACAAACACCACGGTCGCACACTGACGCAACCCATGACATTTTTTTAAGTATCGGTACTAAATTAACGTGGTATAGTATCCTTTTTAACGGCAGGGAACCGCGGTACCATACTAATACCGGTATACCGTGCAACCCTACCACAGACAGAGCCCAGACTCTGGAGACCTGCCTTTGTCCTCTTCACAAACAATTGCTCGAGTGACATCACTGATGACATCACAGTTGCTCGAGTTACATCACTGATGACATCACTTCCGTCACAAATCGTGACTGACACCGCCCGGACAGAATCTGAATTTATAAGATTATAGTTGCCTTGGAATCGGGTAGGTTAAATATATACTTTACAAAAATATGAACGCAACACTTTTGTTTTTGCTACCATTTTTCACAATTTGAAATAAAAGACTTTCTGTGCACACAAAAGGCTTATTTCTCTCAAATTTTGTTCACAAATGTGTTTAAATCTGCATTAGTGAGCACTTCTCATTTGCCAAGCCATCAGATATATGCTGGTTAAATGGCATGACTGATTATTGCACAGGTGTTGGGCAGGTCATAATAAAAGGCCACTCTCAAATGTGCAGCTTTAGATATCGACAGGCAGGGGTGGAAAGAGTACAAAATAAATCTACTCAAGTAGTACTGTTACTTTGATGACATTTTACTTAAGTAGAAGTAAAATTACTGGTTATAAATTAATCTACTTAAAGTCGAACTGAACCTGTTTGTCACGTGCATAATGAGTCCGTTTCAGACTGAAAACATAGGTTGTCTAAGATGACAGGTTGAGAGGCGGGTCATAGTATCATGTCGATGATTTTATTTGACAATTCTGGGGACTGGATTGGGCTTTGGCCAATCATGGCGTGTTCCACCCCCAAATCGAGTGGGATTCAGCATGTTGTTGTCGTGCTACGAGAGTGGGATCCGCGGAGTACCAGGCAGCCAGCTGCTTCGTGCGGAGGGAGCGGACAATCCGATGAATGGGTGCTACCCGCCGGCCTGGAATCTCCGAGGGGAGACCCCTGACAACCATGCTCTCAAACGGTCTCAAGCGCGCGCCTTTTACGCTATTTCTGTAAATACGATATCCCTGGAATGCGCGTTTTAACGAGCCAGTTACATTTCTTTGCATTCTTAGAGATTATAGTTTTTGTTTGTTGTGCATGTTTCTAACAATTGGCCAAGTTAGTAGTTAGTTTATGGGATAGGAATTCTGCCAGATGACAGGCACTAGGCGCCATTTTCTACTTCATTTGGAAGAGAAAATGATCCAGAAATGAAGATTTGATTGACAGCTGCATGCCGTGATATGATTGGTTGAAATGGGGTAGAAATTTGATAGTACTGGGTGATAGGGCTGGCACGGATCAGAAAACCCACGGATCGGATCGCGTGACGGATTTTGAGCCACGGATCACGGATTTTTCGGATCAGCAAAAAAATATATATATCAAGATTTTTTCTCTCAAAATTAGATTTTCGATTAGATTTTTTTAATACTTTTATAATTCTCTAAACATTTGTTGCCCTGCACAGCTCAAAAAATATTTTTTTCTCATAAGTGACACAATGTATGCTTTTACTCTGAAGGCAGAACGACCCAACTTCCTGTTTTAGGTGGCACTGCTATGCCTAACTTCGTGGCTGTTGCTTGCACCAGTCACATGACACGGGTACAGACCTACAGACCAGACCGCAGGTCAGTCTGGAAATATAACGTTGATGCTACGTTAAGCTACTCAGTGGCCCCACGTGTTGTTTTGTTGTTATGTGTCCTAAGGCAACATTTCACCATCCGGTGATAATGTGTTTGTGAAACGTGTGCGCGCGTGTGTGTGTGTGTGTGTGTGTGTGTTGTGGCTCTCGTTTTATCTTGTGCAGCCCGCAACACGCTGATCGCATTCCTGTGCTTTTTCAGAGGTGTTGAAATAAGTTTGTGTGACGCTGTCTTTACTTTAGTAGCCACTAGCCACAGCCTTCAGACATACTTTACAGCAGCGACAAGGGATGAGGAAGCTCACTTGTGCTTGCCATGATTATGCCTGTCTGTGTCAGGCTGCGCTGGGCGTTCGCATACACTAACGTTAAATGAAACGAAAGGGGGGGGGGGGGGGGGGGTTCCGCGGACCATTGACGTTCCGAACCGCGTTCCGAACCGTGGGGGCTGATCCGTACGGGTCACGGATTATCCGTGATCCGTGCCAGCCCTACTGGGTGACGTCAGCAAACTGTAAATTACTGTTATCAATGAAATCTTGAAAAACGAACGATGTGAAAAAGTGTGAAAAACTAAAGAAATTAGATTGTTGTGATTTGTTTTGCATACATTATTAAATACCGTAGGTGCACTGCATGCATACCCAGGTATTTGAACTAAAAGAAAAGAAAAGTCATTCTTGGGTTCAGCTCGACTTTAAGTAAAGGTAAAAAAAAGTAGCGAATTCAAAATGTACTCGGTAAAAGTTGAGTTACTTTTTTTTTGCAGGTGTGTGTGTGTGTGGGGGGGGGGTTATATCATCTCAAACTAAGTTATTTTACTCATTGATATTCTTCACGTTCATCCTGAACTTCGACCAAATCCGATGGGGTTTCAGTTGGATTTCTGCAGAAGTGTTTTGGAACTCATCCGTCTCATCTCCTTTGTGATTAAGTGCCAACGTGAAGTGTTGAATACGGCTGATGTGGGTTTGCTCTACCTGCTTGTCATCTAGAGAGATCTGATGTGGGTTTGCTCTACCTGCTTGTCATCCAGAGAGATCTGATGTGGGTTTGCTCTACCTGCTTGTCATCCAGAGAGGTCTGATGTGGGTTTGCTCTACCTGCTTGTCATCCAGAGAGATCTGATGTGGGTTTGCTCTACCTGCTTGTCATCCAGAGAGGTCTGATGTGGGTTTGCTCTACCTGCTTGTCATCCAGAGAGGTCTGATGTGGGTTTGCTCTACCTGCTTGTCATCCAGAGAGATCTGATGTGGGTTTGCTCTACCTGCTTGTCATCCAGAGAGATCTGATGTGGGTTTGCTCTACCTGATTGTCATCCAGAGAGGTCTGATGTGGGTTTGCTCTACCTGCTTGTCATCCAGAGAGATCTGATGTGGGTTTGCTCTACCTGATTGTCATCCAGAGAGATCTGATGTGGGTTTGCTCTACCTGATTGTCATCCAGAGAGATCTGATGTGGGTTTGCTCTACCTGATTGTCATCCAGAGAGATCTGATGTGGGTTTGCTCTACCTGCTTGTCATCCAGAGAGGTCTGATGTGGGTTTGCTCTACCTGCTTGTCATCCAGAGAGATCTGATGTGGGTTTGCTCTACCTGCTTGTCATCCAGAGAGATCTGATGTGGGTTTGCTCTACCTGCTTGTCATCCAGAGAGGTCTGATGTGGGTTTTCTCTACCTGCTTGTCATCCAGAGAGATCTGATGTGGGTTTGCTCTACCTGCTTGTCATCCAGAGAGGTCTGATGATCACAGCGCTTACCGCCCACACACAGCGTAGCCGCTGTAGGTTATATATTGATATGCAAATCGGCATATGATGCCATCTGGTAACTTATAGCAACTTTTTGAGCTAGCCAATAGCTACTTTCCTTGGAAACAAGTTTGAAACTGGCAGTTAGCGACGGCCAATAGATTGGACAGTTTCTGGTACGCAGTTCATAGTAAACTTGGGGAAACTTTGGATTTATTTTCCTGTGCGCATTTTAGAGTGGCCTCTTATTGTGACCAGCTCAAGGCCCCCCTGTGCAATAATCATGCTGTTTCATGCAGGGTTTTTTGTGTGCGCAAATACTCATGAAAAAAATGGGAGCAAAAACAAAAATGTTGCATGTATTTAAATATTTTGTATACAATGTTTGCATTATACAAAGTGAAAGATATTTAATTTAATATGTTTCTAATGTATCACCCAGCAGGTGTTCCACCAGCACTAACTTTCCCCTCTATTAGCCATTTTCACTTCCCACCCAATTCACCCATTTTGTGTCTAAAAGACAGGAAGTAACACAGGTGCAAGCAGAACATTGAGAGTTTCCAACTTCCAATTCATTTAGTGATCGAGTGCCGGGGCCCTCGTTACTGTTTTGCTTGCACCTGTGTTAGTTCCGGCATTTTAGACACAAAATGGGTGAATTGGGTGGCAAGTGAAAAAGGCTAATGTATTCCCTCACCATAACCCAACCTAACAGCCTGGTCCCACTCACAAGATGTCAGCCAGCTGAACGAGCATCACTTTGCATCAGATAGGGTTGTGTTTGTGTGGCTGACAGCTGGTTCCAGCTGCTGCCTCACATCCTGTCAGCGTCTGGCTGGCGTGTCATTCTACTGTAAGGAGGAGGAGGAGGCTTCACCACAGGACGCCTGAGGAGACACTAACCATGCCAGGCATAGTCTAGACTCGATGATAGCATTCTTACTTGAGCCAGAGCATCCACACAAATAGAATGGGAGTTACGTCCAAGGGCATTACCCTCAGGGCTCAATCAGAGTTGTGTTTCACTCAGTAAGGCCATGCACTGTGGAGCTATGCTGCTCGCTAACACACACAACTCAAGAGGCTATAGTGGGAGCAACACTGTATTTCAGATAACAAGTTGGCGTTCTTTTTTTATATAGATATAAATCTATATTTTTACTTGAACACTATCCAACTCTTTGTGGGAAAAAATATATATACTGTATACATGAAAGTTAATTGTGTTTTGCTATGCATCACCACCGCTCACTCATCTAGAGCTATTTATACTGAACAAAAATATAAACACTTCTGTTTTTCCCTCCCATTTTTCACGAGTTGAAATAAAAGATGGAAGACTTTTCTGTGCCCGCAAAAGGCTTATTTCTCTCTTTCAAATCTGTCTAGTGTCTAGTGAGCACTTTTCCTTTGCCAAGAAGTAAGATGATGATCTGTCCACCTGACAGGCATAGTAAGATGATGATCTGTCCACCTGACAGGCATAGTAAGATGATGATCTGTCCACCTGACAGGCATAGTAAGATGCTGATGAAACAGCGTGATTACAATATTGCACAGGTGTGCCTTGGGGCTGCTCACAAGAAAAGGCCAGTCTAAAATGTGGCGTTTCATTCATAACGCAACACAATGCCACAGATGTCAGGCTGACTGCAGCAATGTCCATCAGAGCTGTTGACCGTGAAGTGAACGTTCATTTCATTATATCTTTGTTTTCCGTACATAGGCTTTTCGATTTGCTTGAGGCAATATATAAACAATGCATTCAGATACATTTAAATGCAGATACTATCAGTGTGGTTGAATAAACATACAGACAATTGCTGAGAGCTTTCTTATCACTTTATCATAGCTGTGCCCAGTTCAGTCATTTTCAAGATCAGTTATAACTAGGGGTGTCACGATACACTCAGTTCACGATACGATACGTATCACGATACTGGGTTCACGATAACGATACGATACGATACGATTTTAACAATATTTTTTTAAACTTGAATAATGACAATATATGACTGGAAAAGTAGTATTTTATTTGAAATGCACAAATACAAAACATGCTGTTGTGGGAAATTGTTATTACAATAACAACTAGAGATTGGAGATAAGGCTTATCTTGAAATAGAATGAGTTACACCGTCACTTAGATTTACTTTGAACTAAAAGGTTTCTCAGCAGTATAAATTCTCATTATGCATCTTCAGTTTTTCTTCAAACTCAAACAAGACTGAGATTTCATCTCAACGATACATATCGTGACGTTTTACTATCGCGAAATTTCGTGGGACGATATATTGTGACACCCCTAGTTATAACCCGTTGATACAGTCTGTGTGTATTCTGCCATGTCAACAACACATGATGTGCACAGGAGACAGAAATAAGCTATTGCTGAGTGCTTTAAATTAAAACTCTAGCCCTATGACATTGTATTTCTAACTCTAGCCCTGTATTTCTGTAACAAGCCTGTGTCACATTTGCATGATGTGTCCAAAGCCGTTTGCAAACACAGGGCATGATGATGACACCAGGTAATATGATGACAAGGCTGTTTAGATGATTTATTTCACAGCTCTGTTTGTATCTGTTAAAGGTGTAGAGATCTAGAGGTGACTCTGGCATGCCAAGACCTGGTGGTCAGGTCGCGGCTCCTGCACCTCCATTAGCATTAGGGTCAAGGCTGAGGGATGCGGCAGTTTAGGAGAATCTAGGTTAGGCTGTAGATAAGATATATTATTTGGTTGCGAGATAGTTCAGGCTGAAGTTAGGGTAGGTTAGAGTCAGTGGGTTAGACTGTAGATTAGCTAGATTATTTGGTTGCGAGATAGTTCAGGCCGAAGTTAGGGTAGGTTAGAGTCAGTGGGTTAGACTGTAGATTAGCTAGATTATTTGGTTGCGAGATAGTTCAGGCTGAAGTTAGGGTAGGTTAGAGTCAGTGGGTTAGGCTGTAGATAAGATATATTATTTGGTTGCGAGATAGTTCAGGCTGAAGTTAGGGTAGGTTAGAGTCAGTGGGTTAGACTGTAGATTAGCTAGATTATTTGGTTGCGAGATAGTTCAGGCTGAAGTTAGGGTAGGTTAGAGTCAGTGGGTTAGGCTGTAGATAAGATATATTATTTGGTTGCGAGATAGTTCAGGCTGAAGTTAGGGTAGGTTAGAGTCAGTGGGTTAGACTGTAGATTAGCTAGATTATTTGGTTGCGAGATAGTTCAGGCCGAAGTTAGGGTACGTTAGAGTCAGTGGGTTAGACTGTAGATTAGCTAGAGTATTTGGTTGCGAGATAGTTCAGGCCAAAGTTAGGGTAGGTTAGAGTCAGTGGGTTAGACTGTAGATGAGCTAGATTATTTGGTTGCGAGATAGTTCAGGCTGAAGTTAGGGTAGGTTAGAGTCAGTGGGTTAGACTGTAGATTAGCTAGATTATTTGGTTGCGAGATAGTTCAGGCCGAAGTTAGGGTAGGTTAGAGTCAGTGGGTTAGACTGTAGATTAGCTAGATTATTTGGTTGCGAGATAGTTCAGGCTGAAGTTAGGGTAGGTTAGAGTCAGTAGGTTAGGCTGTAGATTAGCTAGATTATTTGGTTGCGAGATAGTTCAGGCTGAAGTTAGGGTAGGTTAGAGTCAGTAGGTTAGGCTGTAGATTATCTACCGTAGATTCTTTGTTAGGTAATTCACGTTAAGGTTAGATTAGACTGTTTTCTTGTTCTCTGCGTGCTCTCTCTCTCTTCTTCCTTTCTTCACTCTCCGCTCTCTCTCTCTCCTTTCTCCCTCACCTGTCTTCTCTTTTTTTCTGTGCTTTATAGTAGGGATGGGCAACTGGCGGCCCGCGGGCCACATGCGGCCCTCCGTCCTCACTCAGTGCGCCCCTCACTCCTATTTGTTAGGGGGGTTATGAGGGAATGTTGTCCCCCTCCAGCCTCTGCATCAGGTCTATTTGTTAGGGGGGTTATGAGGGAATGTGGTCCCCCTCCGCCTCTGCATCAGGTGCTGTGCTGCTGGACTCCTTTGTAAATACCAGCACTGTGATTGAAGCGTTTACTATCTTGGTGTCTTGAGCTGTAGTAATTATTTATGGCCATTTGACCCAGCAGTGATCTAGGAAAAGAACTCCCGCTCTCTCAGCCTTCACAGGATAAATGGAGCTGATGTATTTTCTTTTCATTCTGCAGCCGTACTGACTGCGGTAAGCTTAGGAGGCAGCCGTACTGACTGCGGTAAGCTTAGGAGGACACAGATGAGCAGTGCTCCTCCCCCTCCCCATGTGGCATCAGAATAACAATTTGGAACGCCGTCACGAACCTCGAGGCCCTACATGTCAGACCTGCTTGTGTAAAAGTCTGCATGCCTTTCTCCAAGGCTGTTGTCATCGTTTCTTACTTCTCTTCCATCCTCAGTCTAATGCATATTGACAGACACAGCGCTGGCCTTCACTGCCTTCCTACTCCCTTGCTCCTGCAGTCATCACCCCTCCGCCCCTCTCCTCCACCTCTGTGTCCTTCAGCCCACTCTGGAGCATGAACTTGATAAGGGAAGATGGATGCCTCAATGCAAATCATTTTCCTGCTAGAGATGTGGTTGGTTTTAGCCGTACTGGGCTGGCAGCCGGCAGTCATTTGGTCTCTATTCTTGGCAGCCATCGTTTTTCCACGCCAGCCCTCAGACCGTTTATCACCCTCACACACACCCGTTTCCCTTTCCTGCTGAATGATGTCAAGTCAGCGAGATAAGTCATGCCGCTATGATATTTGTTCATAATCCATAAACGTGCAGAAAACGTCCTGCTGGCACAAAACCCACTCACTTTGCCTTGGCTTGGTGGTGGTAAGGAAAGAAACGTGATGAGGGTGGGTGGGAGCAGACACCTCAGGGTGCTTGGATGAGGCTCAATGGGCCATAGCTCAGTTGTGACGGAATCCATAATGGGGCGACCTGCAGGGAGACCGGGGGCGGAAATGAGGCTCAGTCAGCCTGATAATTATTTACTCGAGCGACGAGCCCCGCCTGCTTTACGCTACCGCTGAGCAGGGAGGTGGCAGTTAGTCACCATGTTGCTTAGCTTTCACCCCCCCCCCCCGTCCTTGTTGTTGTGCCCTCTGCTTGTTGTTCAAACACATTGTTGTTGTGCCCTCTCTCTGCCTGTTGTTCAAACACATTGTTGTTATGCCCTCTCTCTGCCTGTTGTTCAAACACATTGTTGTTGTGCCCTCTCTCTGCCTGTTGTTCAAACACATTGTTGTTGTGCTCTCTCTCTGCCTGTTGTTCAAACACATTGTTGTTGTGCCCTCTCTCTGCCTGTTGTTCAAACACATTGTTGTTGTGCCCTCTCTCTGCCTGTTGTTCAAACACATTGTTGTTGTGCCCTCTGCCTGTTGTTCAAACACATTGTTGTTGTGCCCTCTCTCTGCCTGTTGTTCAAACACATTGTTGTTATGCCCTCTCTCTGCCTGTTGTTCAAACACATTGTTGTTGTGCCCTCTCTCTGCCTGTTGTTCAAACACATTGTTGTTGTGCTCTCTCTCTGCCTGTTGTTCAAACACATTGTTGTTGTGCCCTCTCTCTGCCTGTTGTTCAAACACATTGTTGTTGTGCCCTCTCTCTGCCTGTTGTTCAAACACATTGTTGTTGTGCCCTCTCTCTGCCTGTTGTTCAAACACATTGTTGTTGTGCCCTCTCTCTGCCTGTTGTTCAAACACATTGTTGTTGTGCCCTCTCTCTGCCTGTTGTTCAAACACATTGTTGTTGTGCCCTCTCTCTGCCTGTTGTTCAAACACATTGTTGTTGTGCCCTCTCTCTGCCTGTTGTTCAAACACATTGTTGTTGTGCCCTCTGCCTGTTGTTCAAACACATTGTTGTTGTGCCCTCTCTCTGCCTGTTGTTCAAACACATTGTTGTTGTGCCCTCTCTCTGCCTGTTGTTCAAACACATTGTTGTTGTGCCCTCTGCCTGTTGTTCAAACACATTGTTGTTGTGCCCTCTCTCTGCCTGTTGTTCAAACACATTGTTGTTGTGCCCTCTCTCTGCCTGTTGTTCAAACACATTGTTGTTGTGCCCTCTCTCTGCCTGTTGTTCAAACACATTGTTGTTGTGCCCTCTCTCTGACTGTTGTTCAAACACATTGTTGTTGTGCCCTCTCTCTGCCTGTTGTTCAAACACATTGTTGTTGTGCCCTCTCTCTGCCTGTTGTTCAAACACATTGTTGTTGTGCCCTCTCTCTGCCTGTTGTTCAAACACATTGTTGTTGTGCCCTCTCTCTGACTGTTGTTCAAACACATTGTTGTTGTGCCCTCTGCCTGTTGTTCAAACACATTGTTGTTGTGCCCTCTCTCTGCCTGTTGTTCAAACACATTGTTGTTGTGCCCTCTCTCTGCCTGTTGTTCAAACACATTGTTGTTGTGCCCTCTCTCTGCCTGTTGTTCAAACACATTGTTGTTGTGCCCTCTCTCTGCCTGTTGTTCAAACACATTGTTGTTGTACCCTCTCTCTGCCTGTTGTTCAAACACATTGTTGTTGTGCCCTCTCTCTGCCTGTTGTTCAAACACATTGTTGTTGTGCCCTCTCTCTGCCTGTTGTTCAAACACATTGTTGTTGTGCCCTCTCTCTGCCTGTTGTTCAAACACATTGTTGTTGTGCCCTCTCTCTCTGCCTGTTGTTCAAACACATTGTTGTTGTGCCCTCTCTCTGACTGTTGTTCAAACACATTGTTGTTGTGCCCTCTCTCTGCCTGTTGTTCAAACACATTGTTGTTGTGCCCTCTCTCTGCCTGTTGTTCAAACACATTGTTGTTGTGCCCTCTCTCTGCCTGTTGTTCAAACACATTGTTGTTGTGCCCTCTCTCTGCCTGTTGTTCAAACACATTGTTGTTGTGCCCTCTCTCTGCCTGTTGTTCAAACACATTGTTGTTGTGCCCTCTCTCTGCCTGTTGTTCAAACACATTGTTGTTGTGCCCTCTCTCTGCCTGTTGTTCAAACACATTGTTGTTGTGCCCTCTCTCTGCCTGTTGTTCAAACACATTGTTGTTGTGCCCTCTCTCTGCCTGTTGTTCAAACACATTGTTGTTGTGCCCTCTCTCTGCCTGTTGTTCAAACACATTGTTGTTGTGCTCTCTCTCTGCCTGTTGTTCAAACACATTGTTGTTGTGCCCTCTCTCTGCCTGTTGTTCAAACACATTGTTGTTGTGCCCTCTCTCTGCCTGTTGTTCAAACACATTGTTGTTGTGCCCTCTCTCTGCCTGTTGTTCAAACACATTGTTGTTGTGCCCTCTCTCTGCTTGTTGTTCAAACAAAGAAGAAAAGAAAGAAGAAAAACGCCGCTCACGGGGAAATCTATCATCAGCACATTGTTTTGAGGCAGAATGTTTGGTAATGAGTTTTAGGCGCTGGAACGCAGACGTGTGTGACTGTGACACTGGCTGCAGCTCCATTTTGACCCCCAAAAATGTGTGAATGTCGGCGGACAGACAGTGGCGGCCACTTTGCACTCTGTGAATATTGATTGGTTATGTGAGGAAGGGAGTTAATTGGGAGTGTGTGTGTGTGTGTGTGTGGGGGGGGGGGGGGGGTGCAATTTGTGTGTTTTGATTTAATAAGCAGAGTGCAGAACATTTGCCTGTCTAATTGAGAAGCCATTGGGTGTTAGTGTCAGTATGTCACACCACTCATAGTGTCAGTATGTCACACTACTCCTAGCTGGAAGCTGTATTCTGCTAGTGATGTGGACAAGACTGGCTGTGGCTGGCTTGCTACCAGCTGCGACAGCATGTGGCTGGTATTGTTTTCACTTTGTGTGTCTGTGTGTGTGTGTGTGTGTGTGTGTGTGTGTGTGTGTGTGTGTGTCATCATGGTGTGTGTGCGTGTGTGCGTGCGATCATGGCAAAATGTGGTCCATGTCCTGGAGACATCTATTGTAGCAGGAACTACTTCAGAAGCCATTTTGAGTACTTTGCCAGGTGTTTGTTTATATGTCTGTCAGTGGACAGATTGTGTTAGCGCGATAGCATCGTGAAGCTTTACAGGTGTGTGTGTGTGTGTGTGTGTAGTTGACATCAAAATGAAGGTCGAGTTTGAAAATGGGTGTGATGCGAGCAGCCAGCCTCCCCACATTGCCCATGACGGGGCTGTGTGTGTGAGGATGAGACTCAAGCTGGCGTAGAGATAGGACAGGCATGCATGTGTATATTTACTGTCGCTCTAAGCCACTTGAATGCAAAGCTCTACCGCACTTGTTCCTGATATGTCTCCCCCTGTGGGAGTACAGAGTTACTGAAGCCTAGAAAACAGCAGGTGGTCTCCTGCTCCACAACTTTGGGACTAATGCCGCATTCATGTGCTCCTCGGATATATCGGATTTACCGTATTTACGAGTTAAGAGCACATGAACGGCCCTTCAATGTCATATTTACCAGTGGGAATTTCAGAGATTTCGATGCTACACGAGTTTCCGACGTTGTGACGTACTGACGTAGCATGAGGTTTCGGGACTACAACATAGTATGGAGTCCGTGGCACCAATTGACTGTAAAAAGTTATATATTTTGTTATTCTGTTGATAGTAGCTATCATTTATTTGTAGTAGTTGCACATTATGGCCTATGTAGCTACCATAATGACCCACTACTTGCTTTTAGTAAGAAAACACCAGCCACGAGAAAACGAGCGTCCATGTTTGTTGCTCTTTCCGACCAAGAGCACTTGAACGGGGTCCTGTGGTAATGACCACGTCACCCTGCTGTGGTAATGACCACGTCACCCTGCTGTGGTAATGACCACGTCACCCTGCTAAATCCCATATATCCGAGGAGCACATGAATGCGGCATAATCTCCCTGCCTTTTTCCGAAAATTGTACACAGTGAGCTTTTAACTCATTGAGTGCCAATGACGTCGATCGACGTCAAAGTAAATAGTGACGTAGAGTGCCAATGACGTCGATCGACGTCAAATGCGTTTTTTGACGGTGGGACGTGGATCAAAGCCTCCTGCATCTCCTGTACAAATATTGTAGCTATTGAAGGTGTATAACCTATTTTACGGACTCATTAGGTGGCGACAGTGCTCTCCAGATTAGAGAAAGGTCAGGAAAACAGCAGGAAAAAGCCCTGTGATGAAAGAGAAACCGCTCATGCTGCAGCCAGAGCCATATAGATTGCTCTGGCTGGAGCTGACGTTGGCTGCGAACAGCAGTCAATCCGCGCCCACAACTGAGCCTCTCTGTCTCTGCTGTATAGTTTCTCCACACGATTAGCCGCCAGAAAAGCAGCACCCGACGCCGAAGGGCCAAACCATTCTCAGCAGTCTGGTTTGGCTTTTCCGTGTCGCGCTGGGAGCCGGCGCACAAAAACGGAGCACTCCGAAAATAGACGCTGGGTGCGTGAGGCTGTGTGTTAGTGTGGGGAGGAGTTTGCAGCTGAGGGGGGGAGAGGGGGGTGGGGCACGCAGGGCACCACACAACTACACCACGTCACTACATCAGAAAATATTAGCTTCAGACTCAGTGAATGTGCTTGAAATGCTTCATTTCACAAAAGGCGGAATATCTCAGCTTCTAATTTGAAACGCCTGTTTTTGCTCAAAACAACCTATCTTCTCCGGCTCATAACTAAAGAACGGAAAATGGTATCAATAAACTTTTTTTTGCTGATGATACAATAGAGTCTCCTCGTTCTTTGTGCGTGTTCGGTGTTTACATAGTAATATCACACAATATTCTGTGGGCCTCGAGAAATCACTGAAAACGCTGTGAAACTGGCACTGGGAGCGTCCGTTCTCCAAAATTGGCTGGCACTCAATGAGTTAATTAAGGCCGCTACTGGTTTTCTATGCACGATAAACGTCATGCACTATAAACTGCCCTAGATGATAAACCTCATGCACTATAAACTGCCCTAGATGATAAACGTCATGCACTATAAACTGCCCTAGATGATAAACCTCATGCACTATAAACTGCCCTAGATGATAAACCTCATGCACTATAAACTGCCCTAGATGATAAACCTCATGCACTATAAACTGCCCTAGATGATAAACCTCATGCACTATAAACTGCCCTAGATGATAAACCTCATGCACTATAAACTGCCCTAGATGATAAACCTCATGCACTATAAACTGCCCTAGATGATAAACCTCATGCACTATGAACTGCCCTAGATGATAAACCTCATGCACTATAAACTGCCCTAGATGATAAACCTCATGCACTATAAACCGCCCTAGATGAAGGGACAAAACTGGGCAGTATCGATCGACAATGCAATATTCCGCAGACTGTGATATTACAAGGCGAGGAAAGTGGCTTTGGAAAACTCACTGTATTATTCATGGCATAATGACCTGGAGGTGCATTACGTGCCACAGTCACCGCCATCCATTTGACGTACGATGGGAATGGTGTGTGTGCACATAGCATATAAACTGGATGGTGTGTGTGCACATAGCATATAAACTGCCGAGAGCCATCCAGGTGTTGGATGAACTGTTGCCAGTGATGTTATGCACACGCGCGCGCATTGATTCACGTACACACACACACACTCCCCCAAGCACACTCCCCAGTGTGTCTTCAGTGAAAGAGATGAACGCTCTGGCCCTTGCACTTGCTGCACAGCGTCTGATGCGTGCCCTTTTCACATTAGCAGTGCACCAGTGTGCTGAGCACAAACACAAACACTCCTCCACGGTGAAACGGCTTGTGTCACAAAGCATTTGCTAATGAGTGCAATAAGGTATATAGACGTCTCTTTCGCTCCCAGTCACCAATTCTGCCTTTCTGTTGGCAGCCACTGCCTGCACCCATTTTAATCAAGCACTGAGGCAGTAGGGGCGCTAGCCAAAAGCCGTTTGAGATTCTGCTCGTTTTGTTTGCGGTCTGGTTTGAACTCTGAGCAATTTACGGAAGTCTCGTCTCCATTGTGCTCCAAGGACAGCAGCATATTTACCAACACGGTGCATTTCATTTCACAGCTTCTTTCAGAACATAGGGAGTTCATGACCCACCATTTTTTATGTGTCTGGCCATTGGGATGATGCTATATAGGCCTACTGTACAAAGGAAATGATCCCACATAGACAGAGAGGTTTTTCAGAACTGTGTAATAACAATTGTAGATCTCACACAGGCTGACGGGCTGAGAGATTTGTCTCTGTGGGATGGCTGTTTATTTGTTAAGCCTGGCTAGTAGCCCACATTTCTACACATTCCCCTCAAGCAGTGTATTGTTGTCTTTTTCTTCATGTAGTTACAATAGCGTTCAGTTGGGTCTGTTTTTAGGCACTTTATTCCCCTGTTTTTCTCCCCCTAACAGGAATGGGAAGCAGCACAATAACCGGAATACCAGCAATTTAGTCACATGTGCCTCAAGGGACCCTCCCCCCCCCCCCCCCCTCCTCCTCCTCCAATACATTTTCAGCCACATTTTTGGGTCTGCTGCTTTTCCGAGCGTAATCGCTCTGTCAATTTGTCCACTCAGTGCATGAAAGAAAGGTGTAAAGGTACCAAAGTAACTTTGCAGAGGAAACACACACATTCACACCTCCTCTCCCTCCCTATGGAGGTGGCTGGACAGTCTACATTATTATTTACCTTTTTTAAATCTTTTTAATGTTGCTTAGCTCACCGCCGGCCCACAGATCCACCACAACTCCCGCTCCCCCCCCCCCCCCCCCCCCCCCCCCCCGGTCATCAGCAGTGATTGTCTTCAAGTGATTAAGACTCCAGCTTCAAGAAGAGCTGCATCTACTCACAAGGACAGGAAGCCACTGCTGCATGTCCACTGCTGAGTGCCCATTACAAGCCCATCTCTCTCCATCTTCTGCTGCACCACTGGGCCTTATGGCTTGTCTACTTTCTCCGCCAATGGAAATGGATGGTTCCCTTGTTCCTCTTTAATGTGATATCGATTGGACCAGTTCCAAGCAGGAGGACGGAGGGGTGGGGGGTGGGGGGGGGATGGGGCTGTCATGTCACTGGATGTTGGTATGACAGAGATATCTCATGGGACTCCAGCGAGTGGAAGGAATACGAATGTGAACAGTGCCATGAATCAGATTGATTGGATTGATTGGAAACTAAGGGCAACAGTGTTTGTATTTGGAACATGCAGGCAGTGTCCAGACTTTCAGTACGCATACGACAAATGGCTCGAACCAGTGGCCTATTCACCTTTCACTGAAGAAGACCAATGTTCTGGACCATCTGTAACTGTCTTGGGCTAACCACAGGTCCATATATGCCGAACTCATTTGTGTGTTTTTTTCATTATTATTACTACGTACTGTGTGCACACAATATGGTTTGGGTTACTTCAGATTTTCGGAAGTAAATTCAATTAAACATTAATTGGAAAACTGGTGCATGAGTCAGATGTAGTGCAAATGTCCTGAAACTAGACACATCTTGCGATGGATGGATCACACCAGGGGCGTTAAGTGCTCGGATCACGCACACACACACACACACACACACACACACACACACACACACACACGCCCATTTTCAAACTCAACCTTCATTTTTTAATGTCAACCGCACACCTCTAGAATTTCGTGACTGTATCATGCACGGTTTTGACGCTATCACGTTGGCAAGATCAGACCACACAGAGCGAGACAGACAGACATATAAACCTAGTGTAGGAGCCAATTACTCAAAAACTGCTTCTGTGGTAGTTCCTGCTACAATAGGTGTCTCCAGGACCATACTGTATTTCGCCATGATCACACACACACACACACACACACACACACACACACACACACACACACACACACACACACACACAGGTGAAAACATCTGTCAGGGCTGGTAATTATTGAAATAACGATTGAATGTCAGACTAACCGTGGCGTGTGGATTTAACAGCATTTCACTCTTGTCTCTCCGGTCACCCACGTGCAGTGAACAGTGATGTGTCTCACCCATTACATTCCACACAAAACAATATTGGCACTCAGCATTGGAGTCAGAGCCACTGGCACTGTAAGTCACACGGAGACCTAACGCTGGCAGGCTCTTACCCTCTTTAAAGTGACATGATTTGTGTCTATGGCCTTGTGTTAAAATGGCGTAAAGCAAAACCTCCTCCATGGATTTAGCTGGTTGAGCTGAAATATGAGTTTGCATGTTAAGTACGGAAAGGATAAGCTGAAAGATGATCCAGTAATGGACTGAGAAGTAGTTCTGTTGACAAAAAGAATGCAGTGTTCCCTATGGAGGCTCGCATCACACAGAGTGATAGTACTTTCTATTGAGACAAACTAGCATTTCAGCAGCACACATTGAATGCTGCAGCCTGGGTTTGTACTGAAAGTCATTGATCAGCATAAAGAGTCAGTTTAATCAGCAGAAATGTACTATGCCTGTTGAGGCACTCCCAAGCACGCGTCTGTTTGAAGACTGAGTGAACCTTGTTACATTAGGATTCTCTGGTGCTGTTTACCCGCCAGTATCTGCAAACATGATGGTTTACCAAGGGAGGGATGTCGTTTTGAACAGAAAGGAAAAAAAATGGTAAGCTGATAAGTCTCTCTCTCTCTCTCCTCTCCTCTCTCTTCTCTCTCTCTCTCTCTCTCTCCTCTCTCTCCTCTCTCTCTCTCTCTCTCTCTCTCTCAGGTTCATCAACCGAGGCGGCCTCTACTGGCGCATCATCAACCTCTTTTCTACAGTACACTCACACCCTCCAATGGTAACATACCGTCACTACACCTACATGCCAATAAAACCACTTTGATTTATATGACTGCCCTCAGTTGAGAATTTGCATTTGCCCCCACTAAGAAAAAAACACACAAATGTAAGCACTAAATCACATGCTGCACTGCTCTCTCCATGGGCTAAAACTGTCAATCATGTTGCACTTCTGGCCACACCCCAGTCAGTGCTTTCCATCAGCTCACGTTTTGCAGGTGTGTTTTCCTAGGCAACATACCTGCTTTGACATCACTGATTGGTTTTGCAGGTGTTTTCCTAGGCAACATACCTGCTTTGACATCACTGATTGGTTTTGCAGGTGTTTTCCTAGGCAACATACCTGCTTTGACATCACTGATTGGTTTTGCAGGTGTTTTCCTAGGCAACATACCTGCTTTGACATCACTGATTGGTTTTGCAGGTGTTTTCCTAGGCAACATACCTGCTTTGACATCACTGATTGGTTTTGCAGGTGTTTTCCTAGGCAACATACCTGCTTTGACATCACTGATTGGTTTTGCAGGTGTTTTCCTAGGCAACATACCTGCTTTGACATCACTGATTGGTTTTGCAGGTGTTTTCCTAGGCAACATACCTGCTTTGACATCACTGATTGGGGGTGTGGACAGAAGTGCTACATGCTCGAAAGTATCGACCCTTTTCAATTTTCTGCCCAATGTTGATTTAGTGTCATTTACTCTTTAACATGTCAGCTCGACTTCATTACATGCGAGATCTGACATCAAACTATGAGCGTAGCCCTCTGAGACCAGGCGGGCCCTGTTTGTTTGTGTTGCAGACCTGTCCCTGCAGTACAGATACAGCCGTCTGGTGCTGGAGGTCCCGCTGCCATCCAGAAGTGAGAAGTGCCTGTTCTTCCTCAGGCCCATGCTGATGAGTGTAGGAGACCTCATCGCTGATCTGCAGAGAGAAGACCCCGGAGTCACTGCCTCTGTGCTCTCAAAGGGTACGTCACATGCTCACATGCACTCGCCTTGGACGTGCTGCTTCCCAAACCTCAAGAGTAAATAGACCAGGGGCTCATTCCACTAGATAAGTGATCAAATGTATATTTGCAGCGCAGCTACAATGGAGTTTTAAAAGTTTTCCGCTATCTAAAAGATCAACAGTTAACACCAGGATTTGATGTCAATCTGTCACAATCAGAGAGTGAGGAGGATGAGATGACAATTTCTCCACTGACAAGTAATCTCACTAGTAAGTCCATAATGCAATGCAGCCACAAAACATGCTGCGTTTTCCTCTCTCTTGCTATTAATATCACTATCATAAGACTCTAAATCTGGCAGGGGGACTAACAATGGAAATCAGTCTTGTGACTGCAATTGTCGTGCATTTACATTTTTTTTTAAATGTTCATTAATGTACACCTGTCCCCTATCGAACAAATAAATGAATTGAATTGAATATTATGTCTGTCTCTCTCTCTCTCTCTCTCTCTCTCTCTCTCTCTCTCTACCCAGCTGGATGTCACAAGTTCAGGCACTTTCTCCCGTCAAAAAGAATTTAGGGAATTGTAGGAAATCACTAATATAACTGAAGTAGAAGTAGATCAGTGGTTCCCAAACTGTAGTATGTGTACCCCTAGGGGTATGTGGAGGTACTACAGGGGGCATTTGAGGCAAAGGTGAAAATGGAGAAATATAAGAATAAATGAAACGTTAAAATAAATCTGCTCAGGAGGCACTAATTGCAAATCTTTCACTCCAATTCTTATGTTTTTATTCTTCAAATGGTGGGTTATTATTCATTCATTGCATCACATGCTATACTTGCCGTTTTCTAAGCAAAATGTTGTCGTCGGGTAAAGGGGGTACTTGGATTCAGTTCAGGGAAAGGGAGTACTGAAGCCAAAAAGCTTTGAGAACCAGTGAAGTAGACGAGGCAGGTTGGGGGAAAGTGGATACAACATGTCAATGACAAAACTGTAATAACAAAGTTTTTGAGGCTAGGTTGAGGGTCTACTTTTCCTTTAAATTGCACATGAAATTAAGTTGTGTCTCATGCCTGTATAATAATTTTGTATTTTGCAGTGATGAGGAACTTTTTTTTTCTTCAAATGATTGACTCCCTCTCAGGTGTTATCAGCTGATGTTTGTCTGTATGACATATGTTGTGCGGAGCCAACGTTTTATTATGCTTGTATGCAATCATATGGTTATTGTTTTTGTTCTCATTCTGTTTATTGTGAACTGTGGGCATACTACATTTTCTTTCCGGGACAATAAAGATTGAATTGTCTAATTTAAAAAGCACTGACTTGGACTCCTGTCCTGCTCTGACAGATGGAGAGCGTGTAGCCAACAGCACGCTGATAGACACTCTGCTGGACAAGGACTTCCAGCTCATCATCAATGATGCTGTATATAATGTCCGATGTCCTGAAAAAGGTACAAACGCCTTTCTGTCCAATCACCTAATTACCCTTTTTTGTATGCCTCTCAATAGAGTACCGCAGGGTTGATGTATTTTTGTAGTCGGCACGCCGAAGTCCCGGACTTCCGGGTTCTTCACTGTTTCTGCCTATGGGATTTTTGAATAGGTTTTTGGCGCAATGCTTCAATTAAGGTCTGTGGGCAACGCAAGCTTATTCAAACGCAAACCTGTGGTCAGCGAGATAATCTTCACACATGAGGACCACTTTCATGAGTTTTGAAGCGTAAATGCGAGCCATAGAAGTAAAAAGCTCATGCTAAGCTATTCCAGAACTACACACTGTGTCGCATAGGCTTCCACGTCACGTCACCACTCAACCTGGAGTGTTGTTGATGTGTGCGCTGCTGTGCACTGATTACCCCGGGCTGAACCAGGTGAGGAAAAGAGAATTTCCGTGTTTGTCCTTTGAAGTGATGACGTTATTGACGTATAATATCCCCGTCGACTCAACAGTGTAGTCTCATTTAGCCGTTTGCTAGCTAGCCGCCCTTTTAATGGCACGTAAAAGCTTCAAAACTCATAAAAGTGGTCCTCATGTGTGAAGATTATCCTGCTGAACACTGGTTCGCGTTTGAATAAGCTTGCGTTAACCACAGACCTCATTTGAAGCATCGCGCCAAAAACCCCATTCAAAAATCCCATAGGCAGAAACAGTGAAGAACCCGGAAGTGTTAGCATCGATGTTTTCCGACTCATTCCTGCGGCTCTCTATTACACTATGCACTGATAAATGCATGGTGGTCAAACATTTAATCTGGCTCTTCTCTTCATTCTCCCGCCATCTCTCTCCTGTTAACGTGCTGTCCTGCAGTGTGTATGTCCAGTGAGCACGCCATGGGAGCAGAGGACATGAAGCATATTGTGCATCTGCTCCACACCGCTCTCCACCTGCCTGACCACTACCTGCTGAAGGAGAGGCAGCTGCTGGAGAGATGGGACAGCCTCAAACAAGAGCTCTCACCTCTGGAGAAGGTAGTAGATGTTCTCTCTGTGCATGTGCTCTGTGTGTGTATACTGGTAAACCTCTCTTTTTAGTGAAATTTTGAAAGAAGCTATGACATTTTGGGCATCTGGGTATACCTCCGGCTTGGTCGGGTGTCCATACAGGCACAATTGGTCGTGTCTGCGGGTGGGAAGCCGGTGTGGTGTAAGATCTACTCGCCCTACCGGATGTGATTGGGGTCCTGCGACTACTGATGAACTTGAGCTCTCACATTTATTTTCAAAAAGTAAGGCTCATGTTTATGAGAAATGGTCCTGTACACTTGAATCATGATCATTGAATATTTGCATGATTCAATATTTTTTATGTATTAACGTTCCCAAATGTCTGATAACATCAGTAGCATAGCTTGTTAGCTAAACTAAAGCTGTCGGACATTTTGGGCATGTTAATCCCATGTGCCCGACATACAGCAGGGGGGAATATTAAAAAAAAGATAAACAGAACTTCGTTTTAGTTTTGTTGGGCGAGATTTTACGACTCGGACGGTAACCTGTCGCTCCTCGTGTCTTCTTCGTCCTCATGTCAGATGAAGGCCCAGCTGTGCCGTAAGGCGACGTTCCAGACGTCCCGGACGCTGTGGGCGGGCATGGCCCTGTTGTCGGTGCAGGGCGGCGCTCTGGCCTGGCTCACCTGGTGGGTCTACTCTTGGGACGTCATGGAGCCCGTCACCTACTTCATCACCTACGCCACCAGCATCGGAGTCTTCTCCTATTTCGTCCTCACCAAGCAGGTGAGGACGTTGTAATGTTGTAATGTGCGCATTTCCCGATTGAAGCTGTTTTACGTTCATCTCCCCGGATTAATAGCAATGAAAATGTCTTCTTTTCTTTAGGATTATGTATACCCAGATGCTCAAGACAGACAGTTCCTGCACTACTTTTATAAGGGTGCCAGGAAGAAGCAGTTCAATGTGGAAAAATACAATAAGCTGAAGGAGGAACAGGCTCAGGTGAGCGGCTATCTTCTGGTTTGCTGCAGTGTTAGGCAATCAATTTGAATGCTATAATAAACTGTAATGGCACAAATGAAAGCTTCAGATTCTGATAACACATGTAGTGTTAGTGCAGCTTTTGATTTTCAATTAGTAAGGGGTATATATAGTAAGCGGTATATATATGTATTTCATGACCTTTTCATTCATTCCTTTTTCTAATAAGCTATGGCAATGTACAATTTATTCCCAATGAGTTAGTGTGTCCCTAAGTAGCTTTTTTGTCTTTGTGTCAGGTGGAAGACGACCTGAGACGTCTGAGGAACCCAACTGAACTTCAGCTGCCACTCGATCAGATCCAGCCAAAGCCATGAAGGAACCCAAGCCATGAAGAGTACCCGCTCCACCATAGTAGAAACACTTCCATACCATTTCCTCCACTTTCTTTCATAATGGTGCCTTTTATTAGGAATCCATATTATTTTGTGCTTTGTTTACAATCTTGATAATGAAGTCAACCATATCTTTCATAAAAGTATGTATTGAGGAATATGAAATAAATATACTTCAGAGCATTTCTTGTACATTGGTTAAATGTTCTTTCTGTCTGGCATCTAATTTTGGAAGTGACAGTCCAAGCAGCTGCCATTCTGGGTGTTGATTATGAAAAATGCACACTGTTTCTCCATTATTAAATGTAAAGAAAGAAATATGAATAATGGTGAACTAAGCAGAAACTTGCTGAACAGTTTATTGCACATCAGTATTTCAGTGATCGTTAATCATTTCAATCATTCAAGCCCAAGCAGTTCTCATCATCGATCAATTTTCACAATTTTATTTTGAAGAGACAAATTACAAAATTCCAAATAGAGTTGTAAAAGGTTACTAGTGCAAACCCAACCTCAAAACGATCTGATGGCTCTAACAGTGCACACAGATTAACACCTTTTTTCAATCAGTTTCATTTTTGTCAGCAAAGCTGACATATTGGTCCCCATTTTGTGTTACTGCACCTCAGCAATATAAACTTGATTTGCAGTTGGTAGTTTACAACTAGAAAATGTAGTTTACCTTCTGTTGCCAGTTCTATGGTATTGTTACCAAGTTATGGAAATCTCAAAGGAGTCATGATTATTCTCATTGCTGGTAGATGGACAATAGGACAACCCTGCATTTTTTTTTTTTAACTAAGATGGACATTTGTATGCAAATTCAAAGCACAGATTAAAAACACATAAAAATATCGTGCTACAAGGAGAAGGAAGTTTTTAGAAAGTTATTCAATAGAGAGTAAAACGGTACCTAAACGTCACAGATTTTATTTAAGGCACAACAGTATGACCACAAGGATACAGGATACAGTGTACAGGTATGCTGCTAACTGCGTTTCCTGAGTCATGGCTCATGTGACAGCTTGTAGTGTTTATTAAGCCTACATATGAAAGAGACACCCTTCCTTCCTCCCTGAGTTAATTTCCGTACTGGAGTTTTTTTTGTTCCTGCTGTGGGTGCAAATACGCATTATTACATTTTGTACTGTAAACTGCTACATCACAAAGAACAAAACACAAACATGAATTCCCTTTTCGATGGAGCGAGCTTGAAGACGGACCGTATGCTTGTGTGGTGTCTTGATAGTCTGTTGTGAGAGATCTTATTTGTCCATTGGTGTGGATTAGCTTACAATGAGGTGATATACTCTCATGAGACTATTAGGCACTGGTGTAATGTAAGAGACTTGCATTACAAACTCAAATCATTTGAAATATTATTACCTGCTCATCGTGCTTTGTCACCAGCCTTGCAGGGTAAGGCAACATTTCTGTGGTGCCATATTAGTTCAACCGGTTTTACAAGGAAGCAAAACGATACGAGACAAAGGTTTTGTAAAATAGCTACCAAAGAATGTGGCCAAAGATAGTCCTGCACTTTAAAAACAATGATCATATAATGAAAGTGCAAAATGTGTACCGCTGTATTTGCGCTGGCATGATTGCAAATGGTTTGTGACTAACGTTGATGAGCAACATGCGGTTGAGGAATGGAGAAAATCGGCAAGGACAGTTTTCAAATCTTAACATCATATAGATAGATATGTAGTCATGGGCCCCTTTTACCTGACATAAAAATGGAACGACTGAAACTATTCCTTTTTTGTTCTGAAGTAGAGTTTCTTGGTGAGCATGGAGGCAAAGCAAGGTACCTGCTTCTTCCCAATGGCACTCCGGTCATTGCAGTTCCCAACACTCCTCATTGACACCTTCCTGTTGACCAGCGTCAGTAACTCTGTGAAATCCAGGGAATTCCCAAACGTCCGCAACACCTCGCACAGATCCTGGATATACCAGGAGCCGTTGATGGTCTCCCGGTGGGAGTAGTAACCTTAAACACACAAGACGACAGGGCTGGACAGTTAATCTGGCTCTTGAATGAACATCCTCAAAATATCACAGGGTAAGATTACCTACAATGCACCAGAACAGATGCAGACAGAAGAACAGAGCCGTCACCCACCTTCAGCCACCGAGTAGCACATGATGAAGTCAGCCCCAGCAGGCAGGGTGTAGATGACCCCGGCGTCCACCACCACCTCGTTTGTCTTCACCTCACTGTCCACGACGTCCATGGGAGTCACCGGCTCATCGTGCTTGTCTCCACGGCACGCCTGGTCATCAAAACCACCACGTTCAGTATGATTTACGCCGTTTTAACAGCGTCTGAGTAGTAACCTGACTGGGGTTTTTGTGTACCTGTAGTATGAAGATCTTGGGCTTTCCTACGAGGCTCTTGCACTTGTCTCCTTTGAACAAGGCGGTGATGTCCTGGATGGCGATCTTGCCGTCGAAGGTGTAAACGTGATCGTTCTCGCCGTGGCTCAGGAAGACGCACACAAAGCAGTCTGCGTCTGCATGGTTGTCCTCTGCAGCTGATGGGATATCAAATATTTCCTTTGAAGTTACTCACCCCTGAACAAGAAACTGGATTGTACTATAGCATGGCTAGCATATACTGAATCTGTCATAGTTCATTTTGTATTGAAAGAAGAAAGAATATGCTTGAGTAAGCGCTCAGATTTTCAGATACATATTCAAGTTTGCAAAGCTGTGTAATTTAGTGAGATCAAATCGCTGTGTCATTTAAGTGTTAGGGGTGAGATTGCATCGGTTTACCTTCACTGATCTTATTTAGGACTTCCTCCTGTCTCAGGTTATCATAGGCCTGCACCTCGAAGTTCAACTCCTTAAATCTAAGACAGAGGTCAAAAATAAGTGTGGCACATAACAGTGCAGACAGTAACAGTCAAGTATAGGCAAAACATAACAGGAGAGATCCACAGGAACTGAACAGGTCTAGACAAGTTCTTAAGCACACAGCCATGACACATAGCGTTGTTTTGCTTCTCTCTGCAATAGCTGGGTAGTAAATGGTGAACTTGGAAGTCTTACCTCCTCTCCAGGTTGAAGCGATCAGCGTTGGTGCCGTGTCTGTCGCTCATCCCCAGGCGCCAGAAGAAGCGCTCCTGGTTAAAGATGATTGCCAGGCCTCGCCGTTTGTTGTCCATCTTGTACTCTTCTGCAGGATCCAAGGATAAAGAGCTACTTCAGAAAGAAACCAGAACAAACAAGTTCAGGGAAGAAGAAGCAAATGAAAATGTCCAGTTGCAATTTTCACACAACCAAGAAGAAACAGCTTCATTTAAATGTGCCAAGTTTTGAATAGTACATAATAACAAATTATTAGCAATAAATGTTTACCTCCTGAAGAAGGCATCGGTCTCTGTGAGGTTCTCACCACGTTCTACAGAATACAACACATACATATAATAACAACAACCCACTCTACAATGTGTCATACAGTTATTAAACGTATTGGGTGAATATTAAATGGCTTTTCATCCATTTGTCTTTTTGTTTTTTAATATTGCAACACTCAGCATATCCAAATAGCCAGATATACATGGGGATTGCGCTTTTTAGGCCATTGTTAAGAAGTGCAACTACAGGTGTGTGAATCGCTCCCACACTGGTGTGGGGTCAAGCAGCCATTGTTCCACAAGCACAGTGTCCCCATGGCCTTCAATAGCTGGGTGACAGGTGGAGAAAGATATGGCAAAGGCTGCTAAAAGAACTGACACCTCAACACCACGCCCGGCAGATAGCTGGATTAAGCCTTTCTTGTGCAAAAGCAGCAGGCATGAGGTGTAGGGTTTCACCAGCAACACAAATGACGAGGGAAACTGAACCGGGCTGAGAAAGTGTGGCACTGGCAAGATTATTATTGTGTGTTTCTGCAAGTTTAGGAGGATGTTTACTTATTCAGGTCAAGGGAGGAGTTTATGACTCATTCGTTTATTATTAACACATGTCTGAGGAGTGGTTTTTATTACTGCTGTCTCAATGTTTCACTTTTGCTTCAGCGCAAGAAAAAAAAAATCTATTCTGCTTTTTTGGAACCAGCAAATGTGTTAACAGTAGGCTATGCACACCGTAAGACCATCTGTAATGTGAACATCCACAAGTAAGCACTCACCTGCCATGTCTGTTGTTATTTTGCTGTCTGTAGCAACACTTCCTGGCAATGTAGAAGGAACAGCAATTAGGCCTATGGAAACATCTCTCACATGTGGTAGCCTCAGTGAAGAAGACACTATATCAACTGACTGAAAACTCTGAACATCTAAGTAAAGACAGCATGGTAGTAAGACAATACACAGCTTAAATGAGGCTGAGGCTACATCGAAAATAAAAACCAATTGCATTCAATTCGTGACTGGCAGTAGTCCAAGATGTATATGACAACTTCTAATAGAAACCAGAGGAAATGTAACATTGTTACCTCCATTGCCTTCTTTTCCCGCAGTAGACATGTTTGTAAGGTGGACTAGTCTCCCTGAACTGACAACTATAGATGATGAATTTGCTTTGTCAAGCCGAGACCGACGAGGCAGGAGTCGCCCCTCCCCCGCAATCTGATTGGTTGCGCTTGACAAAGGGAGAACACGGTTGGTAGTTACGTCAGTCTGTCATCGGTCGATACCCAGTACTTCCGTATTTACCACATTGTAACAGTACACAAAAAGTGGGGTGTGTTAAGTCACGTTAAGACATGTTACGTCTCACTAAATAGATACATGATGTTCCTTTGGTAAGAGTTTATGCCAGGAACTTCTCCTGAAGAGATTTAAACTGGTATACCTGATTTGACTGACAACTGACTTGATACATATGGGGAGAGCTAAACCTCTGGTCCAAACACTTACTCCATCATTCTTCTCTAACACAAAATTAACTTAAAATGTATAGTGAAATTATATTCTTCCTCATTTGGCTGGGGGACCTGCTGGAACCCACTAAAGGACCCCTGCCAGACCCCATTTTAGAAGCACACCTATATCTCCATTTAATACAAGTTTTGCCCAAAGTTGTCATAGACTCAGTCAAATATACACCAGTGTTGCCGACAGTACACAGTAGCCTAGATATTGGAGAAGACAAAATATATTTGTTATGTGGATGAGACACTGCTGTGCTGTATTTTCCTGTAAAACCCAATGACATCAACAGCCCTGATTCTCCAATTCAATGAGGACAAATTGGAGGTTATTTTTTATCCCCAGATGCACTGCTCTAAAATTCAGCAGAACTTTGGCGTTCTGTTGAATTTGAGTCAGTTCCAGCAGGTTTGATATTGGCTGCCAGGCCAAAACTAACTGCCAGAAATCTAAGAGGCATGATTCTGCTCTGTAGCAAGTCCAACCAGTTCAATCTCTGTCTGTGTGTGTGTGTGTGTGTGTGTGTGTGTGTGTGTGTGTGTGTGTGTGTGTGTGTGTGTGTGTGTGTGTGTGTGTGTGTGTGTGTGTGTGTGTGTGTGTGTGTGTGTGTCTGTGTCTCAGTAAAAAAGTAAGCAATGCATAAGAAATGGTTGAAACAAATATTTATTAATTCATTAATTTCAATTGCCCGCTGATTCCATGGCCACAGGTGATGGAATCTATCCCAGCATGCACTGGGCAAAACCAAGGGGAAAAGCCTGGACAGGTTGTCAGTCCATCACAGGGCTGACAGAGATAAGGCACAAGTATCAGCAAAAAATAAATAGCATAATTACTGCATAGGTCACCTATTAACTGTCCACTCTAAAAACTATGACAATCCCACATTCACTTAACACAGGCATGTCCAAAGTCCCAATTACAGCCCATGGACCAATTTTAAATGGCCCGCCAGCTTGTCTCTCGAAATACGTAGCCCTCCACACAGTACTGGTTAATCAAGCAAGTTCACATTACGTTTTTTCCCCATTCACCTAATGATGGCAGCACTATCATACAGTTCAAAGACAACTTAAGACAAGCACCAAGTAGGAACAATGCAGGCAGAACTAATGTTTTCAGAAGGTAAACAAAATCCTTAAGAGTACAATCGTCTTGTATGTGATTTTTTTGTAACCCATGGTGTTAAAAGCAGCTGGTCCCCAGGTATTTTCACATTATCTAATCTGGCCCCCATTCAAAAAAGTTTGGCCACCCCTGACTTAACAGATGCGTCTCTGTGCCTTTACCAACCTCATTAAAGAGAGGCAAGCAACAACACACCAGTGTAGGCCACCGAAGCTCTGTCCCTGAGAAGATTTAAGAAAGTCTGTGGCTTGGCTCATTTTGTCAGTTTGGTGTGCAGTGTCTTCCATGTGTAGTTCATTCACAGCTCCCTCCTGTCTTCATACTGACAGATACAGGACTCCCGCTGGCTGTCCAGGTAGGGCTTACACCCCAAGTGCATCACAGCGTCGAACAACAGAGTCACCGCAGACTCACAAGCTGCCGAGACAGAGGAAGAACATGAGCAAACACACAGCCAGACACATGTGTTTCTAGATACAAATACCATGACCATTAAATGGATTAAAATACATTTCAAGTTACTGGTGTGTTACTACTGGTTGCTTCATTGTAGTTATTTTTAAGTATATTAGTTTTCCTTGCATTTTATAGCCACTGTTTCCTCTCTTTCGGTTTCCTTTTACTGTAGTTGATTTTCAGTACAACTAATTTGGACTCATAGTCACCGTCATGACTCATGTGACACATGTCCATAGGAACAGTCGAAACAGGGCTGCATCTCAAAACTTACAAATATTGGAATCTACATTTCATTTAGGCTAGTCTTACATTTATTCTTTAAAAAAAGGTAATTTAAGTATTGTAAACACAATATAGAGTATACGCTACAGATTTGCAGTTTTTAAATACACCTCTATATTGCCATCTGTTGGACAAATAGTGTTACAGCATGTTGTTAGGCCGAAAGACATGAGGTAACTCACTTCACTGCACACGACAGTATACAATGCAAAGAAATGATAAAAACAACAACAAAAACAACATTTCAGTTTGATTAAGGGAGGATGGGATTATTATACAATCGAAATCTCAATCTGAATTATCAGAATTTCATTTGCCAGTTTGGAAATTACTGTTTGGGGGTGTGCAGATACTCAATAATAGACATCACAAACTAGGGATATTTTCCATTGAATACTGGCCTATTTCTTTATGCTAGTTCCCTATAGCTATCCATGTTTATCTATAGCTCTAATTTGCTTTTCCCATTGTTGGTCACCTCATCACCAACTCATTACCTCTTCTGTGACTCTTGTTGCCTAATACACCCTTCCTTATCAAGGACTCAGCCCAACTCCTGACCATGTTCCAGCTTTAATCTCATCTAAACTAATCCAACTCCTGACCATGTTCAAGCTTTTAGTCTCGTCTAAACTAATCCACCTCCGAGTCTTTTCTAGCCGGCCAGCTGAAACACACGTTGCAACCCCTTCAACTCCTCCAGAAAGCTGCAGTTCTCTGTCCTCAGCCCCCAAGTCGTCCCGTGTCACTTGCCTATACTCCATCCAGTGGCAGTTGAATTCAAACTAATTTCCTTTGTCGGTCTAACGCCATTCCTTCATCCTGTCTCGACTCTTCTCCCTCCTGGCTCTGAGAGAGTGGAACGGAACCCCCCTCATCTTCTGCCATTTTTATTTTTTCAAAAGTACCGTCACCTTCTCCCCACCAAATCATATCCCCTTGCTTCTACTCACTATTAATTGCTCTAAAAATCCCATCAATCACTCTCCTTAGCTCGCATCTTTTTTGTAAGCACATCTATGGTCATCCAAACATAAGGCCCTGACCCGTCAGCATGTCTTCTTCTGTAACAGTCTACACTCAGCATCAGCAGACTCAACAGGTGTTGTGCCAAAATTAGCTGCCAAAAAGTGATTAGGTGACAAAAAGTGAACCTTGCGAGGCAGCTGGATTCACACGAGATCTTGAGATCCCAATCACACAAAAACAAACCACCTGGCAGCATCAGGTCAAAACCAGGCAACCTCATGCAACCCAACTCCATTTGAGGAAACTACATCTTTCAGCAGCCCAAGTTTGGCACTGATGACATCAGCATCACTGATGACATCACCACCATTTCAAAAGCCCAAGTTTGGCACTGATGACATCACTGATGACATCATCACTGATGACATCATCACTGATGACATCATCACCACTATCCATTCCTGACTGAATGAAACGCCTTCTCTTGACCACGCGCTGCGCAGGCTGCGCACGTGGTAAAAAATGCGCACATGGTAAAAAATGTCTGCAAAAAAGTGATTGTCTGCCAAAAACGTATTGGCCTGATTGCTGTCTGTGGTGCAGCCTGCTAAAGCTGTATTGCCCAGTTTATATACGTCTATATATAACATATGTATAACAATACTATATTATTGTTTCCGATGTTTATATGTGTTTGGTATGTCTAATATCCTTGTTTAGGCCTACATTATATTTGGAAACTAGACTACAATAAATCTGATTTATGGATGTGTAAAATAAAAAATATATATTTTGCAATTATCCTTATAACTGGATTATTTTACATCCAGTCCTTTTACCAGTTTAAATATCTGCAATCTGATGGCAATCATTTTTTGACAGCTACAGTAGTAATTTTTTGGCACAACACCTTGAAGATGAAAGCCCATCTTATCTCATCCCACACTGTGCTGCCTCTTACCTTGGACACTCTGTGCCAATCCCAGAGTCTTCTGCACGTTCCTGCAGATGGTCTCGAGGCACACCTGGAACTGGTCGTCGCAGTCGTGCTTCTCGCGACCGCAGGTGTCATAGCAACGGTCATGTTGGTTACAGCACTTGGTCATGGATGGGATTCCTATGTCAAACTGAAGACAATATTGTACAGGAGTTGTGCATTTTATATATATATATATATACACATACACATACACACATATATTTATATATATTTTTTTTCAGAATTTTTCATCATTTTCTCCCCAATTGTACTTGGTCAATTCCCCGCCCCCCACCCCCTGCTGCCCCGGTCGCTGCTCCACCTACCGCATCTACCGCTACACTACCTGGACGCCCAGGAGTTGTGCGTTTTTGGTTTGCTGTGTACGTTGTGAAACAAATGGTGGGCTTTGGGTGGGCGCTGATTTTCAACCAGCTTAGTATCATTACAAAATTGGTAGTATATATGCAAATGAACATGTTTAACTTCTTTCCATCTTACCTGGACCGAGAGCTCCCCGTTCATTCACAGAACTTCCTGGTCCAAATGATGTCATTTGGTGCAGTTTTGCCACTACTTTGGTGTCACTATTACTATTATTACTGCTCTCTCTACCTTCATTCTACTTTGGTGTCACTATTACTATTATTACTGCTCTCTCTACCTTCATTCTACTTTGGTGTCACTATTACTATTATTACTGCTCTCTCTACCTTCATTCTACTTTGGTGTCACTATTACTATTATTACTGCTCTCTCTACCTTCATTCTACTTTGGTGTCACTATATATTACTATTATTACTGCTCTCTCTACCTTCATTCACAGAACTTCCTCGACCAAATGACATCATTATGACATTTGATCCCAGAAGGTTCTGTGAATGAACAGGGAGCTCTCGGTCCAGGCAAGATGAGGTTAAACATTGTTAATTTGCATACTACTGATTTTGTAATGGTACAAACAAAGCTGGTTGAAAGTCGACAAAGTTGCACTTTAACTCCAAAACTTCCATGGTCTATAGTTACCTTAAATCCAAACAGCGGAGACCCACATCCATTGGGTGGGGGGTGCTTGTAACCAGGACGGGGTGCTGGCTTGTAACCTAAGAAAAAGGAGCAAAGGTAAGCAGTGTTGGGCAGTAGCTTGCTACAAGTAGCGAAGCTACATAGCTTAACTACATTTCTCAGTAGCTTGGTGGTAGCTTCACTACTTTTGAACCAAGGAGCTTTTTCAGTAGCTAAGCTATTTATAGACCCAAGTAGCTTGGAGCTTCCCGCAAAAGCTACAAGCTACTCGCCAGAGAGCAAAGCACGCAGTGGAGATTTCTGCTGTGGTTTGGATTAAACAGGAGGAGACATTGCATATGTCAAGTGTGCCTGTGTAGCCAATAAAGCACTTCCAGTTCCATTATGAAGGACAACAAGTGTTGTTGTCTCACCCGTGCCTCTCTTGCAGCAAGACCCGGCACTACTCTGCCTCTGATTGGGTTGGGTTTAGGCATGAAGACTGATGATTGGTTAAGGGTAGGGCAAAATATGTCATGTGCTAGCGAAGTCACATCAGCAATGAACTTTGAAAGATGGCAGAGCCAGAGGGAGCCACTGGCAGTGATGAAGAAGACGTTCTGTTTTTGAATATTGTGCCAGTGAGAGTTTCAGTGTGTTTTATAATATAATAAACAATCAAAATGAGTTTTTTTTGCCTGCCTATTTGTTTGGTGGAAAGTTGTTCTTTGACATGAAGTTGATTCAATGTGAGAAAAACAGTAGCTTTGATGTAGCAAGCTGCTTTTGCCATGTTGCTCGTAGCTTAGCTTGCTACATTTCTCTGGGGATAGCTTCAATGTAGTTTAGCTATATTTAATCGAGAGTAACTGATAGCTTAGCTTACTACATTTTCCAAGTAGCTTGCCCATCACTGAAGGTAAGGCTAAAGATGTTGTGTGTCCTATAGTGTACTATCAGTGGTGTCCTCCTACCCTCGGTTATCTTGCTAAGTTAACCAACAGTAGAAGAAAACCAGTGTCTGATTAATGGTTTACTCCACTGGAGATACTGTGTCTATAGCTCAAAACTTGTATAAACACCACATTGAAGAATTCCACAAAGTCAGTCTCCCGAGCTTACCATCATTGCATTTATAATGGCACAGCCCATCACGTCCACCAAACAAGTCCAATGCAGCATTTAGGTATTTGTCAATCTTGTGTATTCCGTTACGAATGGTTTTCAAAGTCATTCGCCAGTCTGGAGTTTCTGGCTCTTTTCTGCAGCAAGACACATCTGGGATACAGCCACAGAAGTACAAACCAAAGAGTAACAACACAGAGATGTGGCTGTGGTACTGCATACTGTAACGTCAGTCCGTCCACTCGACGCAGGAGCCAGAAAGCAGCTTCTCCTGGCACGTAGCGTAGGTCAAGTAATTAGATTAGTTTAGCTTGACTTATTCCTCAGAGTCGGATTGACACCATTTCCAACTGCAGTTTCATTTTCTTCGCTACTTACTGCGAAATCAACATACTTCCAGAGACCGACCTGCCGTAGCTGATTGTGATGTTGTTAGTTTCTCTTCCGGGTTTAGTGTAGTCACGTGACCAGTGATTGACCAATCAGGATGTCAATAAAAAGTAGACGTGTGCCTGCGTATGCATGCTTTGTGACGCATCATGTTTATCAGTTAATACCTTTATAAACACATACAAGGCATTTAAGCAGTGGAATTAAAACAATGATAATGTTGAAGTTTTGAGTAAACAGTGAAATTATAGCAATGATAATCTTGAAGTTTTGAGTAGCACATGACTGACCTAATTATTCAACAGATTGCACAGATTTCCCTATCAGTTGATAGCACTCAAGACGATCGCAATTATTTTTTTCCTCACCATATAAATGTATTGACCCAGTTGAGCTTTATTAATACAATGCTGCAACTACTAGACATAGGTGTCAAATCTGAATCAAGCATGCAGTAGCTACAATAAAAACAGTTCTCGTAGATGTAGAAACATAAATTCATATTTGATTCAGTGAGACACATCCATTCAGTCTATGGTAATAACTTTTACTTTATTCAAATGATTAGTCGAGCATTAAACAAAAAATGTTGTTTTTCTCAGTTACTTAAATAACGCGATAAACTTCAAAACATTCAAAAATGAAAATGTACAACAATTCGTGAACAATAACAGTTTCAATGTCCTTCCATGGTAAGTCCCAACAACTTCACATTTTGGAGTAGACAGCATAAAATGTCCTCAGTAGCAAAACCACAACTGTTCATGGTCCATGGAACTCCATCCACACTTGCAGGTGAACAGGTAGCTAGGAAGCATTCGGCAGGGTTTTTCTGTGTTCTCTCTAAGAACTGCTATGGATCTGGGTGGAGACAGCATCTCCAGATGAACCTACAAAGTCTCCAACATATTTTTTTATGTCAAGCAGGTGATGCTGATGCGGTTAGTTACTCTAAAGATTGTGACTTGCTTATGCAGAATGCCTCTTGGTGTCTTGCTACTTGAAGCGATCAGAGCACATCGCTGTAGTTTACAATCAAGTGTCCTTTTCCTTCTTGTTTCCAGGAAAGCACAAGAAAAGCAGAGTAAAAAAAGGATCAGAGGCGTGGGTCTTTCTACACTATAAAAAAGAAGAGGGGTGGGGCTTAAGAGGGGTGGGGCTTTCTACACTATAGGTAGATTGCTTGGTGAGATGCAGCAAGGCGATTCCTGGGGCGCGGCTGGAGTGAGGAAAGAAGCAGGGGAATGTGGGGAGAGGGATAACTTAAAACTTCCACAGTAAGGCTAAAGTATTCAATAGGCATTTTTTGCTCCTAGCTCGAAGATTTCTCCTTAAAAAAACATGTACATATATCTATTCATATATATTTATATGATCTAAAAGCGTCCAGCTCATCCGCCTCTGAATAGGTCATTTAGTCTGTCCAGCTCCCTGCAGTTATCCATAGTCATGAGTTCTGCCTTCTTGCGCATACGGTCGTCCCTGTACACCTTGGCAGCATACAGCAGGTCTGTTTCTGGGTGAGACGGGCAGAGAGGCAAGTGTGAGCAATAAAACACCAAAGGTCCAATCAAACAGTGTTACCACAGTTACAAATCAAGCAGCACACATGGCAAGCTAAACAAATTCACATTTTAAAGTATAAAAATGTGTCTGCAAGAAGCTTTTTCAGTATAACCAATTATAAAACGGCTTGATGATCAAATAACCATGTATATATGTGTGTATATATATATTTTCTTATTTATATATATTTATTCATTTATTTATATATCCAATAAAACAACCACGTAACACTAGACATGTACTGGAGTGTGCATTTCCCTAAAGACTGAATTTAGCATGGTGAAGAAGTCAGTTCTGTAATACATTAATAGTTGAATGAATGCAGAGGCTACTGCATTCAGTGAGCTCATTCTGTGAGGATGGTTTTTGAACATGGCTACTCACTTGTCTGTCTCTCTTTCCAGCAGTTATTTCTGACGTTAGACACATAATCTTCCTCCACATTCTTCTCAATCTTCTGCAGCGCTGAGCCCTTGTACTCCAATCTGAAATCTCTGGTGACATAGTAGTCGACGTGCAGGTTTTCTGTCTGGCGCTTCACGGTCTGGCCCGTGGACCTGGGAGCGATGGAGAAGACACAAGACGTGTGAAGAGGACCGCGGAAAGTCTGACCTCCTCAAGGTGTTTAATTTTTCCAGACTGTACAACGAATATAGATGTGGAAAATAGGATAGCTAGATAGATAGATGGCTGTAACAGCGTAAGCGCACGTGGGGCCTGGCATATGGATTATTGAGCCGCCAACATTTGGTTAAAACTGTAAACAAGGTAGGAAGTGGACTACATTTCCCAAATCCTGTGATTTTCCAACCACTATGGCAAGTTAGTTTCCTACCCTGGGGACAAACAGTGAGTGTGTGTGTTGGTGTGTGTGTGTGTGTGTGTGTGTGTGTGTACACAGATAAATACACGCACGGTCTAGAGTAGAGGCTGTAGGGGGGAGTGGACACCATCAGCTGGCTCAGGATAGACACTAGAATCAGCACCACGATGGGCATCAGCTGGATAAACATTGAAAAACCACCCTACAAACAAAGCACATTGACTACGTCAGTTTAAACAACACGCACTGTATATTCAAGACATGTAGCTGCTGTATTTTTACATCTACTCCGATTGTATTTTGACTATGACTCAAATAAAATCCAGAAACAATTTTCGTATAAGAGATATTTCTACAAAATCCAACCCCATCTACTTAGTACGTACATCTCCCCTCTCTTCTGCCCTCTCTTGTCTTTGATCTGTCTGCTGGCTGTAGCGCGCTCTGCCGTTGGTGAAGGTGTGTGGACTCGCTGTGGACAGGAAGAGAATGTTAGCTTTCCAGTTGCACTAATTGACGACATGACTTATCCCATCAAATCTTGTACCTCCCTTAATGTTAATGACCGAGGTTATGATTTCATATCCCAGAAAGGTCAATGTGCTGAAGTCATTAAATCATTATCTCAGGATTCACCAAATAAACCCAAGTCAGGTGGCATGGTCCTATCTCGCTTTCACCTCTCATACATCACATGCAACAAAAATCGGATTCAACAGAAAAACAACGAGTGATGTAAGCAGATGAATAAAGCGCTTGCTTACACGAGGGGAAGCCGCCTCCAAAGAACATGTTGAACAGGTCCTCAGGAGTGATGTCAGCCTCAAAGCCCCTATGGAAGTCAAACCCTGCTCCATGTGCGTGACCCGGGCTGCTAGGCTCCTCCCCTCCCGTCAGGTCGTACTGCCTTCTTTTGTCTGGGTTGCTCAGCACTGCGTACGCGTTGCCAATCTCTGCAGGAAGACAGACATGAGGTGTCCAGGATAGGTTGAAAAAGAGTCATGCTGGAGGTAAATCATTCCAAAATCAAATATGCCATGTAATGGCCAGATAGTCAGGTGCTTAGGTTCCTCGACTCTGGAGCCACATGTCTTCCTCTGCTGACCAAGTTTTGAAACCCGCTAGATCTTTCTAGTGTGAGCCCAGCATTACTGCCTCATCTGGTTTCCAGTTGTCTGAATATATATTCAAAACCTGTGCATGACGCCTTCTCAAATTCCCACGACTAAATCTGAATCACACTGAAAAAAAAAAAATCTGTCAACCATCAACTGTACTAAACATCAACTGGTCTCACTTTAAGTATTAGTTTGTTTTTCACTTTAACAAATCAAGGATTACAACATTATTTTACTATGTCAATAAAAACCAGTCACAAACAACACTATTTCCCTCCAACAGCGAGGGCTAGAGTGTTTTGGAGCCAGTCGCAGTCAAGCATAAAAAAAGAAGTCCAGGGGCCGGTTGCACCAAGTGGTCTTAACTATGCCTGGTCGTAACTCCTACGTCGGTCTTAGTTAAGACCAGTCTTTAGAGTGGATTTATGCCTGTTGCACCAACACGGCTTACGTCTGGTCTTAACTATGCTGGTCGTAGCAATGCGCGTCCATGTGAATTGCCAGGGAATGCCCCCTGATTGGATGATGTTGCAAAAAATGTGCCTCGCGACCTGCTTGGAGCGTCACTGTGCCACTACGCTCTATCAGCCACTACTGTATGTGCATCACTACACCCTCCCTCATCCCACCCTCCCTCGCTCCGGGGGAAAAATGGCGGCGATTGAGCCAGACAGACAGTCTGAATGAAATTGAATGTAACGTTCCCAATTCTATGTATTAAATTCTAAAAAGTTAACGGCAACATTTGGGAAGGCTAAGCCACACAACTAGTTTGTTGTAATCTAACATCATGCTTCAAAAGACGGAGAACTGGCTGTGTTACGACGATGACGGTAAGGACTCAAAAAGGTCTCCGCTGATAAGACACGGAGATCGCTGTTACAGGCAGGCACTACGCCTCCTCCTGACCAGGCGTAAGAGTTACGCCTGGTCGTAGTGAAAAGAGGGCTTAAGCCGTCTTGGTGCAACCGCCGTAGCTGTTAGGTCGTAAAGTTACGACCAACTTAGCTTAAGACCAGTGTAAGACCAGTTGGTGCAACTGGCCCCAGGTGTGTGGGAGCTCTGATTCAAGTTCACAATAGCAAGCACGTCAACAATGCAGGCTTCTTTTGATGGCATCAACATGTGTCAGTCATCAGGGGTTAACTTAGACCAAAGTCAAAGTAAATGAGTTGACATATTTAACATTCATATCACATTTAGCATGGCTTCTGCTTCACAATAGATAGTTGCATATTATAAATCTGCATATTTACTTTTAAAGGCCTCTGTTGCTCCAGGCGCTTGGTTTTTGTCCGGATGGAACTTGAGCGCTAGCTTCCTGTAGGCCTTCTTCAGGTCATCATCATTGGCTTCTTTACTGATACCCAGCACTTCATAGTAGTCCTTACACCGCTTTATTCTGACAGAGGGACAAATATTAAAGGATTATAAATATTGTGCTCATGTGTAACAGCTCTATTTTGTAAGCATCCACAAGCTAGCGCTTCTCTTTCATGGGCTCTGGTACTCTGGCCAGGAAGTGGCAGAAAGGCAGGTCACAAACTCTCTATATCAAACCTGAGGTCTTCCTCCTGGAATTTGCCCATTGTGTTGCATCATGCCCTTTGGCTGCCACCTTTTGAACCCCCGGTCAGAACAGCTGCTTTTAAATATGCTCATGGGGAACAGCTGCTTTTAAATATGCTCATGGGAACAGCTGCTTTTAAATATGCTCATGGGAACAGCTGCTTTTAAATATGCTCATGGGAACAGCTGCTTTTAAATATGCTCATGGGGAACAGCTGCTTTTAAATATGCTCATGGGGAACAGCTGCTTTTAAATATGCTCTTGGGGAATGACAATGTTGGCAGTTCTGCTCTTTGTAAAACAGCTTTTTGCAAAACAGCTTGGAGTGAAATATAAGCTGTCTGGATGGTTCATCATGCTAAACTGACTAAATAAAACAATTGTCCAGCCTAATAGCTCCTGGTCATTCATATATATATATATAATATATATATATATATATATATATATATATATATATATATATATATATATATATATACAATGTTCCCTTTACAAGACACGAGACAAAAATAGCAGTAGTGTACAGAAAAAAGGAGCAGCAGAAGACAGAGAAAGAGAAAAAAACAAACAGTTGTCATATGATGTTAGCACATTTATATATCCACATGGACAAAACTTAGTACCGTATTAGGAAAAGTAATTGTCAGGGGCATAACCTCTTATAGGTAAGCATGATATACGGTATATAACTAGTCAAAAACTGGCATTGCTTGTGGGTCGTACACCAGTTAACGTGGTGTGTGATGACAGTCATATTGGAATCTAAAATGAGTGACATAGTTAAGTTAAATTAAGTTAAGTTAAGTTATCCTTTATTTATCCCCTTGGGGAAATTCATCCTCTGCATTTGACCCATCCTCTACTAGGAACCTTCCTAGAACTAGGAGCAGTGGGCAGCTAGCCTAGGTAAAACCAGCCCCCACGTGACCTGCTCTCTCAGTTCCCAGTCACTAGCGACTGAGAGCAGGTCTGAGAGCAGGTCACGTGGGGGATGGGTTTACCCAGGCTAGTGGGCAGCCACTGTGCAGCGCCCGGGGACCAACTCCAGTTATTTTGCCAGTGCCTTGGTCAGGAGCACTGACAGGAGTATTATTAACCCTAACATACATGTCTTTCTTGATGGTGGGAGGAAACCGGAGCACCCAGGACCGGGGTTCGAACCCGGGACCTTCTTGCTGTGAGGCAACAGTGTTAACCACTGAGCCACCGTGCCGTGACATGAGAGATAAACAATGGTAACTAGGAGAGCTGCATTGACTGGATGCAGATTACGTTTTTGTGTGTGGCTGTCGAATTAAATGTTACTATGTGTGTGTTTCTATGGCGACAGGTTCAAGTGTTTCACCAGACCACCACTGCTTGTGTCAGGTAGAAGTGGGCTTAATGACTGTAATGTGATGTAAACCTGTCAGGGTATTATGGCGGCATACACCAAGTGTTTCTGATGAGGTCACATGCAGCACTTTTTCACTGTGAGACTGTTACTAGAACACAGTGATCCTGATCGCTATCAAGACATGTTGTTACAGTACATATCTTAACCCACTGGAGCTTTCCCAAAGGATTTGGTAACTAAACCAGCAGGGGGCGAACTAACTCCCTTAGTCCAACTGCAATAGGCTGTGTGGGTTGCATCATGTGGGGAGAGTTGTAGAGTACTGCATGCTTCCTCATACATGTGCAGTCGCCAGTCGCTTCTTTTCACCTGACAGCGAGGCATTTCACCGGCAGGACGTAGAGCCCGGAGGATCAAGCTATTCCACCCAAGGCACCCCCCCCTATTGACCAGAGGAGGCACTAGTGCAGCGACCAGGACACATACCCTTAATCCGCCTTCCCACCTGCAGACACGGCCAATTGTGCCTGTATTCGAAATGTCACTCTAGACTTTTGCTGCCTTCCAGACAACTGGGACCTTCGGATTTTCTGGCCTCCTATTAGGAAAAGTGCGCTGGAATGGCCCTCAAAGTGGGAGATCCGACTTGAAAACTGGGAGAAAAAAATCGACCCCCACTAGGCTGGGAACCAGTTGTCTGACGTCACACAACAATGGCCGCAACCATGGAGTATGTAGTCCAAAGTATTAAATGCCTAAATAAAAATGTATAATAGAGTCTGTTACATTATGTGTCATTGCTGCTCCTCATTTTCATTTAAATATGTAAGGAGGGTGCTCTGCTCGTTGTAAAGCTGTCTTGCTATTTGCGAAACAAAAAAAAGTTTGTTGCGGTCCACCATGTTTCTTGGTTGCATTTTGCCTTTGTGCTCTGGAATGCTTTGAAGGTGGGGGGTGGGACTTTTCCACTGGGAAACACCCACGTCCCAGGTGTCTGGAAGGCAGCATTACTTCCGGTGTTGTTGCTACGCAAAGCTGGGGGTATGGGGCTCACTCTCTTATGGTTTACACCCACTGACACTAAACTCAATACAAAAACCTGTCTGTTTTACTGTTGTCTTGCTTGTCACTAAGTGCGCCCGACTACTACATGACTTTAGACCTGTTATGAATCAATGGGGTCTTTTGTAATATTCGGGCTAAAAACCGAAGCTCAGGCCACGTACGCGTCTTGTTTATTTACAAAATTCACATCCGCGCTCATTGTTTTGAATGGTGGGTTACCCCCAGTTCAGGGTCCCTTCCTGCCTCCTTTGCTCGCGTGTGTAACATTACAAATGGATGCCTGACCAAGCCGGAGGTAACACAGGGAATGGAACTTGCAACCCTCGCGTCGGTAGGCAGGGAATCTACCACTGCACTAGGGCTGCACGATATGAGGAAAAGCTGCGATGTGCGATAACACTGTTCAATATTGCGATGACGATATGACCTGCGATAAATAAATAAATGCTATAAACAAAAATATTAATGGGTAGGGGTGCTCCGATCCGGCTAAGCCACGATCCGATCCGATTCCGATTCCTGGGGTCACGATCCGATTCCAGAATCAATTCTCGATTCCAACGATTCTCGATTCCAGAATCTAGAATCGATTCACAATTATGTAGTTTTATATTGCAATAACACACAAAGGTAAGTCTAAGACAAAAAATGACAAATGTATTAATGCTGAACTTCAAATTCAACTTCTGAAGTATTACAGTGAAATTACACTAAATTACACTAAATTCATTTTGCAATATATGATTGTGTTAATTTAAGCATACGTATCAGTAAGTGGCACGGGATTCTCAAAGCCTGTGTTGAGGGTCATACGAACAAAAATGCACTCTTGAAGCTAAAAAAAATCCAAAACCAACAAGTTAATTACCGTAAATTCCGGACTATAAGACGCACCGGTCTATAAGCCGCGGGACCAAAATTGACTATTTTTTTCTTCTATAAGCCGCACCGGTCTATAAGCCGCGGGTGTTTTGATGTTTAATTACCATATGAAAGGGTTCGTGCACAGAGAGGAATGTCGGGAAAGAGATGGCTGTTTGGGGAAGCTCCCATTTATTAACATTTCAACAAAACAAAACAAAAGTCAGGTCACTAATCCCCAGACAAAATCACACAACAATAGGCTATATGTGCAGCAAACCTGTAACCAGAGAAGTCAAGTCACTAATCCTCGTCTTCCTCTTCTTCCTGCGTACTGAAACCACCAAAGTCCTCATCTTCAGTGTCGGAAACGAACAGGTTCAGGGTGGCTTCGTCAACCACTCTCCTCTCTCCTTCATTGTCACTCAAAACCAACGAACTCCTCTTCATCACTGTCGGCATCGAACAGCCTCTGAAGCCTCTGACGGCCCTCAGCGCCAGCTGTGGCGGCGTCATCCTCTTCATCCCGCAGCAGTCCAGCGTTTTGGAACCCGTTGGTGATTGTGGATGTTTTCACACTCCTATAATATTCCGTGCTGAGACAGTTCCTCCTGCTGCACCGTCCAACGCCTCACCATTGACTCATCGATGCCCAGGTTACGCGCGGCTGCTCTGTTTCCCTCTTTTAATGCGAGATTGACTGCTTTCAACTTGAAAGCTGCGTCGTGTGAATTTCTGCGTACCTTCCCCATGGTAAGTGAGAGTGTTGCTTCTACTGCTCGTCTTGTTGTGAATATTCCTTGATCTTCCTTTGTGTGAATTCGCCGAAGTTTGTGATTTTCTCCTGGTAGTCGGGGGAGGGAGTTGATGGCCGAGTGGCCGTTTGCTTACCGTAATTACCATATGTAAGTGGTCACGCACAGAGGGGATTGTCGGGAAAGAGATGGCTGTTTGAGGAAGCTCCCATTTACCGTATTACCGTAACATTTCAACAAAACAACATAACACAACACCACCGTTGTTTATTTTTACAGTGCACACAGTGTCCGCGGTGTGGTGAAAAGAGGGCAAGAGAGGAAATTAAAACAGAAGTGGATTTATAGTTAGAAAGAGTGCTAAAAAAGAGAGATTTTATTTGTATTTTTTTTTTTTTTTCTGAAAAAATCCATAGATAAGACGCACCGTTATATAAGCCGCAGGGGCCAAAAAACGGGAAAAAAGCCGCGGCTTATAGTCCGGAATTTACGGTATTTAGATTTTTACTTCAATGTAGAACAGTCATTTCTTACACATGAGATTACTTTTAGCCTTTTAGTCATAACGATTATTGAAAGATATTCCATATTCCAGACTGAAATGTTATAACAGAAGTGTATTGGCCAGAATGACATGAACATTTGGACACTTATTCAGCCGGTATCTTGCATGTTGCGTTCAGGTGCACTGTAAAAAAAAAGAAAAAAGAAAACGCGATAACACTTTTGCGATGTGTTCATCGCACATTTTCATATCGCGATGACGATGAAAATACGATTAATCGTGCAGCCCTACGCTGCACTACCCAGACGCCTGAGGTTGCATTATTTATCTCCCCTTTCCAAATCACCCCCCCGTGTCTCTCTCCCTCCCCTCAGGAGCAAGAAGCCTAGCCTCTAGCCTGAGAGGTTCCCATAGCGATAGCAGTGTGTGCAGAACAATGCAGAGACTGCACTGTCCTCATTGAGCCACAGATGAAAGACCTAAACATGAACGACTGAAAACAGTTTCCGCCATCACAGGAAATTCAGTTGTTTCAAGTGGCTATTCAAGTCTGAATGTGTTGCTTGTAGGAGTTTGTCAGTGACCCTGATAGCACGCCAGGAAGAGTCTGAAGACCTAAAATCCCCACATCCCAGGTCATGTTGGCCACCCAGACATGGGTTCTTTGTTCCACATTCAATTAATACATCAGAAAGATTGAGGGGTGCATAGAAGACAAGGCTATCAGTAGAAAGACAGAGACGGGATCTTTAGGTCAAAGAATGAAGCAGATTGAGGGATAACAACTAACAATCAAAAAGTGAATGACTGTTTGACTGAAAAACAGTCGGCTCATTGTGGAGGCTAATAATCGACATGATTTCAATGTTTACTGGCCAAACCAGAGACCGCATATACAAAATGTGACATCACCCATTGGTTTTCGGACGCCTGTTTTGAAGCCTAGAGAATGGCCGTCGCCATCTTGGGGTTGTTGCACAGCTCGCGTGAGACCAGAGACAGAGACAGAGCTGCCTGCTATTAGTCTGTGATCAGCAAGCTGTGCGATCACTGGACAGGCAACCTGTCAATCACGCCCAAAACATCAGTCTTTTCTAACGTCTATTTTACTCTAAATGAGTTACATAAGAATTCACTGCCATACAGTTGTCACGAAAGGTGAAATGACCTACAGTATGTAGACCAAAATCCTGTTTTGAACCAGGCTGTAAACATGTTTAATGTTAATATAACACTTTGATGTCGTTTGGCAAAATGTGTCCACCACTCAAGTGCAATGTCTTTAAATGCACTGAGGTAGCATGACGCTCACCAGCTAAACTGGGGGGGTTGAAACTGGCCCTCTAATCTGCATTGTAGGAGAGCACCAGAATGACCAGCTGAAGTGGGACAGAGGACAGTACCAACTGCCCGACGGGGAGGGGGGAGCGAGGCGGCTAATAAGAGTGAAAGACAAATACCAGACAGAAGTGAAGGAAAACAAGAGCATGGAAGATGATGGACTGCAATCCTCACCTCTGCACACCTTCAACCTGCTCTTTGTTGAAGCCCTTAGACTCCCCGGCTCCAGAGTCTCGATTTTCCCTCTCTGGCTGGGCTCCGGTCCTCTCTGAGCCGTCCGTCGGTCGCCGGCAATATGCACCATTCCCCGCTGAGCTCCCATTCTGTGTCAACGCATCCAACAAGACTGGAAGAGGGAGGAGAAGACAATCAATGTGGCATGAGGAGGAGGAGTGTTCCAAACTAGGCCGATGTCATTCATTAAATGTGGTCAGAGTGAAATGTTCTATGGTCTTTTGTGATTCTGTATATAGCTGAAGTAAAACCTTTATAAGGATGTTACGAAAATGTCAATGGGAAATTCAAATTGAATGAAATGCTTTAGGCCCCCTGCCGAGCCCGGAAGAGGGCGTGACTTTGGCACTCTATATAAGACAAATACGAGGCAATGACAAGTCATTACTTTTGTGTCATCATGCAAGTGTCCAGGCTGTAACGGACCTCCAAAGTGAGGGTAGGATTAGGAATGGCTGCAGTGTGAGCCATATGGACAAACAAGAGCTTATCCATAAACAATCCATTCTTAACATGAGTGCAATATGCAAGCGGACTAATATCCTGCCACTGCGTACTCAACTTAGCCCTCTATACTACCTTGAACTACACAACACAATATGCATTGGTGGTGTCTTGATGCCACCTGTCTCCTGCCAAAATACAGGTACTAATTTACAGTGACAAGACCCCTTTGATGCTACCAGCCATGTGGGCAGGGGATCTTTTTTTTTAGAGAGTAATCTCTTTCAAGCTTTTATTTATGTGAAGACGGCTAACTTAGCATAGATGCTCTCTTCCAGCAAAGCCCTGCTTCATATTCATACAGTTATATTAGCACCTAGGAGACGCCCAGAACAGTTTTCTGCTGTTGGCCACTGAGCAGCTCTACTGGAGCAGATTTATCCACGGCCCAACGACTCAACCCAGTCCACTTCCTGTCACAAACCTGCATCTCTAACCATGAGACTATGATGTGACGTCCCCTGCCTAGGCAGCTTTGAATGTTAGTGGTTCCAGGGAGCAGTGAGAGGCAGCCTTTACTTTTTTTTTTACTTCAATACCCAGAAATCATGTCCGTAAACGGCAGAATCAGAATCAGAATACCTTTATTGATCCCGGGGGGAAATTAGGACCATGCTACAGTTGCTCACACTCAGATAGGGAAGAATATAAACTAGGGCTGCACAATTAATCGTATTTTCATCGTCATCGCAATATGAACATGCGCAATAAACACATCGCAAAGACTGCCTGAAACGCAATGAATCACAAAAGTGGGTTGATTTACATGCGTCATGCATTCCCACTCAGCATCTGATCATTTTGTTTTAAAATGACCCCCCCCCCCCCCCCCCATGTAGACGGGTGGAGTGAGTCCATGGCTATGATGTTGACTGACTCAAAGTGTCTGATGCCCTGAGGGAGGAGTTAAAGAGTTTGATGCCCTGAGGGAGGAGTTAAAGAGTTTGATGCCCTGAGGGAGGAGTTAAAGAGTTTGATGCCCTGAGGGAGGAGTTAAAGAGTTTGATGCCCTGAGGGAGGAGTTAAAGGGCTCTATTCTCCCACAGGCCATCGGCGCTATTACGGGCCTTAACCGCAAAAAAACGTGCCTTGCGCCTGTTTCGGCAAGATAGCAATAGGCTTTAGGCTGCCAAATGCGCTTTAGGCCGAATGGGCGTGGCGCAGTCCCAAAGTGGGCGTGTCGGCGCTAAATACCAGCCTAGTGATATCTTGGGAGCTGGCCTACATTTAGCGCTTTGCGCTTTTGAAAAGCAGGCCTATTCTTTGCCTTCACTGCTTCTTCTCTGTCACCCTTCTCTCTCTCTCTCTCTGAGTTCCCAGCATGCATTGTGTTTCTTCATTTCGCTACTAAATAGCCACCAAATGAGCCAAAATAGATATAAAAGGTAGTTCTAAATTAATGTGTAATGGTAACACAGCCTGCCATTGTCAACATTTCAATATTGGACCAAATAAAACCTCGAAATGAAAACACCACCCTATGTGAAACATATATGTCCTCCTGGGCATATATATACCCCTTGTCGAGTTAACGTGATTTAGAGAAGTAACAGCGGAACGCGCTTCGGAACGCGCTTCTAATGGCATCTGCTATACTGTGATGTCCCTCCAATAACTTGGCCCTATTTCACATTTAGTTTTACAATAAAAACACATTTATGCAATGACTTGACATAATGTAGGGTATATTTATGTGCATCATCCTTCCTGCAGCAGGCGAGAGAAAATGATATCTTTCTGGACAAACTTTCACCAATCTAATAGGCTATATTTTTCTAGCTGATGCATAGAACATTATTTTCACTTTGATCTTGCTATAGTGTAGCGTATTTACATGCTTGCAGTATTGAAACTGCAGTTAGATTGGTTTGAGAAGCATAATAATATGGAATAATAGCCTATAATGCAGACAGACAGGCTGGATGAAGGGAGGGGGGGGGGGGCAGAGCGTTTGGCTTTCGTCTGGTTTTGCGGGATCACTGGAATTGGAGCTAAAAAGGCAAGCGTGCGATTCGTTTATTGCACTTATCCAATGAGCATGACGGTGCATAATTTTACGCCTAAAAGGCGTGGTTGTAATGCTTTGGGCTGCATCTAGCGCCAGCACGACGATATCAAGTGCGCCTTTCCACGCCCACTGCTTTGATCTGCGCCTGCCGCTCGGCCTAGAAACTGCGCCGATGCAACGATAGGGGCCAAAGAGTTTGATGCCCTGAGGGAGGAGTTAAAGAGTTTGATGCCCTGAGGGAGGAGTTAAAGAGTTTGATGCCCTGAGGGAGGAGTTAAAGAGTTTGATGCCCTGAGGGAGGAGTTAAAGAGTTTGATGCCCTGAGGGAGGAGTTAAAGAGTTTGATGCCCTGAGGGAGGAGTTAAAGAGTTTGATGCCCTGAGGGAGGAGTTAAAGAGTTTGATGCCCTGAGGGAGGAGTTAAAGAGTTTGATGCCCTGAGGGAGGAGTTAAAGAGTTTGATGCCCTGAGGGAGGAGTTAAAGAGTTTGATGGCCACAGGCAGGAATGACTTCCTGTGGTGCTCTGTGGTGCATCCAGGCCCGTAGATACCATTGAGGACACCGAGGTCATGACCTCGGTATTTTCCACACCAAAAAAAAAAAAAAAAAAAAAAAATGAAAAATAGCCCCGGTCCCCAGATCTATTAATCTGTCATTGATGTTTGAATGCGACAGTTGATCGGAAATGCAACAATTTGCTTCCTCTCTGTGTGCTATAGAAGGAAGAGAGATAACTCACAACATTCAGATTTTGCATTGAGGCTAGACTTTGGGGACAGTTCTATTGAAGTGAATGGGTAAGTAACTCCCCTGTAAGTCATGTTTGTGTAGATGGGCCATTGTATTTAATTGAGCAGTATTCTGCCATGTGACCTGTATGCAGAATATAAATTATATCATATGGGGAGACATTTATTTTTTGTATCATTTTAAAGCAACAGCACAGTAAAGAGGATATTAATCTAACATGATGTATGTAGTTCTTTATAGATCTAGCCTCTTCATTTTGCTCTCAAAGTGCACCAGATTGAAGCATTTTACTTTAAAATTGACAAAATTTTCAATCCGGGGGGGGCAGTGCATCTGGGTGGAATCAGTCTTGCACTGAAAAAGTGCTCCTGTGTTCGACCAGCTTGTCATGGAGTGGCTGGGAGACGTTGTCCATGATGGAACATAACTTGGACAACATCCTCCTCTCTGACACCGCTGTCAGACACACAGCATGCTGGTCTTTACCAACCTGGCTGCTCTGGTGGTCTGTGATCACTATAGGATAACAAAGGATACCAGAGAGGGACAAGAGAGGTAGAATCATTTTGAACATTGACTGCGTGGACTTGAGTATCCCGGTTATGAGGCTTATCCTGGTTTTGATCATATTCGGGATATGGCGTTTACATGGGACACAGATAAATCTGGTTATTCATATCCCTGTATATACACGATAAGCTCTAGTATCCTGGTTACTGATTACTGCATGCTATATATATAATTTCTTAAATTATTTTTTGGGGGAATTTTTGCCTTTATTGGATAGGACAGTAGATTGACAGGAAGGGGGGGAGAGAGGGGATAACGTGGAAAAGGACCATGCGTCCCGGGTCGGCCATGCCAGGACTAAGCCTTTGTGTTACGCGCTCTACCAGGGGAGCAGCCGGGACACCCCCTACAGGTGCCTGTGATCTTTACAGCACAAACCAGCATCATTATCATTATGTTTGATTTTCGCTCGTTATTTATTGGGTGTGTGACATCATGCACCTTTTTTGGGCCAAGACTGTGTGGGATCCCTTGGATCCCCTCTTCACGGTGGTCTCTCCCCGTCACAACACCTTCGTCCTGTAGTCTCTGTACACTACAGACTTGAATAGGTCAGCATTTCCAATGCTTTCTTTAATCTAAACTGCCAAGTATATTTCATTCTTTCATCACTGAAATACAAAACTCCATTTCCTCATCGCTCCAGAAGTGAGACTTGGCTGAAACCGTCCCTGCGCAGGTAGTCTAGTCTGCTGCAGTCAGAAACCAGGATAAGATGTATACATGCAACAGTATCCCGGCTTCTTTTGGAGTACTCCAGCTAGCATAATCAGGTTCCTCAAAACCCGGGATAACGGCTTATCCAGGTTTCTGAAATCAGGATATGTTGTTTACATCCACAAACAGTCAATGACTACGTTTACATGCACACAATATTCCACTATTATTCGGAAAATGAAAATATTCTGAATTTGATAAGGGTCATGGAAACAGCATATTCCAGTTGCATTTTCCAAATTTGCCCTTTTTCTGAATTTAGCATTTTCCGATTAACTCATTCATGGCCAGTTTAGGACTGCCAATATTTAGCACAGGCCAAAGATTTTCATAATTGTTGGTCATCTTTCAAGACCCACAGTAAATTATCTATTAGCACCAGAGTGATTTGCAATACCTCAAAATGAAGATGTACGTCTCTGGGTTCACCAGGAAAAAAAAAGTGAGCTTTTAGCATGTTCTGTACTCTACTTATAGCCATTTATATACACCCTGTTTTCACCCAATAGGTCTCTCTGGGATGACAAACAGGAGAAAAGTCAATTTCTGTAAAATACACATTCTCAAGCAGAACTCGCTCTCAATTCTTTTATTTTGAACTGTATTGACATCAGACATGTAAATACTATTCGTTATGACACAAATGAAAATAAATAAATATATATATATATATATATATACACATGAAGTGCTTTTTTTTTACATTCAACAATACAGCAGTGTGAGTGAGTGTGCAGACAGACACACAGACAGACAGACACACCGACAGACAGACAGACAGACAGACACACACACACACACACACACACACACACACACGATCCCCCTTCGTTGCGTGATTTCTAACCCCACATAGGATAAGCAATAACCACGCCCTGTGGCGCCGGGATTGGCCAGGAGCAACACTGGAGGGCACGCAGCCCAGCGATTTCATGAACCAACTGAATAGCTCTTGAGAACAGACAGCGGGCTGCTCTGACTGCCGCTTCTGCCGTGTGTTTATTTTGTTTTGTTCTGGTGCACCCGTCCTCGTCCATGTCTCCCTGACTGTCCTATCCTGCCTGCTATTTGATCGTTCCCGTTTTCCCCACGGCTATTCAACACGTCCTCCTCACCGCCCTCTGATCGATCATTTCCTCATTCCTCCGATGATCAAACGCATCTGTGGATTACTTTCTCCCCTTTTCTCCGGCTGGCACACAGGAAAGCGACCAGCTCCTGCAGCGCGCGAGGGGCGTTTCAATGGCGTTTCTCCTGTCTGCACAAGGCAAGCTCCTTATCCGTTTTCTGCTTTTGCTCTTGCTCAATTTCAAAACAACAGCTGCGGTATGTGTTTGATCGCGTGTTGTCGGTTGTCTTTGAGGTTTTAGGGACCTGATACCATGTGACAGGCTGGGGAAGTGTTTTAACTATGCGCTGCACGAATAAAAACAAAAACACGTCAAACACGTCATTGGCCCTCTGGGCTATTCCTGATAACACGTCAAAGACGTCATTGGCCCTGAATGAGTTAAGACATCTGGGTTATTCCAGTATTATTCGGGTTTTAGGAGGATTCTTTGATCATGTATACACCGCATTCGGAATATGCGTCTCAATCAGGGCTTTTACCGCAGTTTGCGACGCATGTTGCCTGTTTGTGGTCAACTGATGTGTGCTAGAAAGCTCTAGAAGAGGCGATATCATATAATCATATAATCCATCATCTCTGTCATGCAAAAAGAAAAGCCGACATTTCTGATTGGGAGATGAGACATCGATTTAAAGAGAGAGATATTTAAAGAGAGTGGTGCCCACGGAAGTCCACAATGCTTGCGAGCCTGCGAGGTAATAACATAGGCTACTAGTAGCCTACTTTTTATGAAGAACTTGGATGTGCAAATATCGCAACGCCAAACTTTCCAGCAGCAAGATCCTGAAATGGACCAAGTGATCCTCTGTTTATTCTCAACAGAAAAACTCTGCCCACGTGCATCTCTCTCTTCCCCCCTCCCTTACATGTCGGGGAGGGCGAGCTCCGGGTGCATGTAAACGGGAATATTAGTGGATTATTCATTTAGTCGGAATATTGTCATTTTCCGAATATGGGCAAAAAGCTGAATATTGTGTGCATGTAAACGTAGTCATTGACCGTTTAAGTGGTGAGTGAGAGTGATGTGAAAATGCTAGGCAAATGCTGCTTTGTTTGCTCTCCGGTTTGTATTATATAGAGCTGCAATGATTAATCAATTAATCAATCGACAGAAAATGAATCGACAACTATTTTGATAATTGATTAATCGTTATGAGTACAATTTTAAGAGAAAAGGTCTTTACTCCTGTATGACAGTAAACTGATATTATCTTTGAGTTGTGGACAAAACAAGACATTTGAGGGCGTCATCTTGGGCTTTGGGAAACACTGATCGTCATTTGCTACCATTTTCTGACATTTTATAGACCAAACAACTAATCGCTTATGAAAATAATGGTTAGTTGCAGCCCTAGTATTATATGTGCAGTCCTAGGTCTCACACAGGTGCAGAACGTATGTGCAAGTTGTTGACCTGTTGATGGGCGGTAGTCTTTGTGGTGTGTGGGGACACAGGCGACATGAGGTGATGCAACAGTCAGCCTTCGTTGCTGCTAGTCCTTTCAAGTTGAGTTGGCGTGTTCCAGCCTTTACTCTGTCTCCTTAACTTCTTTGTCATTGTCATACTAAAATGTGAATGGACTGCCCACTCACCTGCTTTAGGTTATGTCTAACACTGTTCCATGTCATGTAGACACAAAAGCATGAAATATCACAGCTACTTGCAGAGCATTGACATAAGGAAAACAACCTTTTCAATACAATAGTAGAGATTATGTATCTCTAAACCTCAGGTTCTGCTCACAGCATTAAACTGTGTGATACTTTTTTTCTACAGTTGGAATGTGCTTGTTGATACATGCAACTAAAAGCACAGTGCACAACATTGAGACTGCAGAATATCGGGTCATGTATCTACAATATATGGGGAAACAATATCTTCAAACTTACTTGTAATTAAACATTTAATAATGAGATATCATGTACAATGTCACAGAGCCTTTTGACCTTCTACAAGTATGACACTCTAAACAATGGGATACAATTTCATTTTCTCAAGCTGCCCACATGTCAGACACTGACACTGACAGTCCATTAGGTTAGACAGTGAGGTCGTGACACAAGATGGTCTAGAATGAACAAACTCACATCATCCATTAATCAATTGTCTACCACATAGGGTGGTGGTTGTGAGGATACAAGTCCTAATTGATTTATTTTACACCCTACAAGTGTTACCACCTATAAGGGGCTGAAGGTGGGACATCTATATTAGAGTAACCTCTATGTGCTTTTATTAATACTACTGATGTGTCTTAACATATTTCTGTAACTGTTACAGCAATTTGTCTTTTCCTAATTGTCACTAGCACCCAGCATCTATATAACGTTACTTGTCAAGCTCCAGCCATGCTTTGATAACCTACTCACTGGGATCACTGTCAATGTGAGTCTGATTGCATTATCGATCTATCCAAAGACCTGGCTGAACTCTCTTTTTTCTGTTTCAAGTCATTTCTATTCCAGAGGAGGAGGTAACGAGTTACAATTTACAACTGAGAAGCTACAATCGGGAATCTGTACACATTTTCCTTTACCACTGATCCATTAGCTACTAGAAAAGATATTGCTGCAAAGCACTTTATGCTACATTTACAAACCATCTGAAGGTACAGACCCTGTCAATCCTACCCTCACACCCGGCCGCCTACTCTCTTCTTTCAAACAGTAGTGGGCATTCCACTGGATTCGCCTACACGAAATGCTATACTTCAATCTGTAGGCCCTCTAGGTAGGGTCAATCATTCATTCATTAAAGGGAGTCTGTGGCCTGGCAAGCCTGTTTACCTCGCTGTCGCTTACCTCCTCTGCCCTGGCTGAAATCCCTGCTCACCGTTCCCTACAACTACACAGTAGGCGAAATGAAAGCCTAGGGCTAACATTAATTCGTTCCCAAATTTAGCCACGACTCAATCCTCTGCACCAGAGCCCGTAGCTAACACTGGCTAGTTAACGTAGGCCTATTATATTATTTTGAACGTGATCGTGTTGTTATAAACGCTACGCTAACGTTGTTTATTGCTTATTTGCTTATATAACTAACCTAGTAACGTTACGTACCCGTAGGTGTTATTGTTGTTATACTGTGATGTATGCAAACAAGTGTAACGTTACAGTTGACAGCTAGCGTTAGGTTGCGTTAAACAGCGACAACTATAAACGTTAACTATTTAGCTAACGCTAGCTGCTAGCAACTGGTTATTCTAACGTTTCAGTAGGGCTATCCTCGCCAGTCTCAGCTAGCCTTTGACTGTTGGACAGGACAGCCAAGTCAACAACAACAATCGTTACCTTTGGCTCTGTCAGTTGGATAGAGCTTCTCGGCTTTATTGAGAAACTTCGCCGCTTTCTCTTTATCTCCAGCTTCGAGGGCTTTGGATGCTATATTTATGCATTTTTCTGCTTCGTCTCTGTTCCCTTCCATCTTTCTTCCTCTTCCTCCCCCGGCTTGTCAGCTGACCATTCGTCACACACCACGTGGTTGACTCTGGAGCGCGTAGCGTCAGCGTTGTGGGCATTGAGATGGTTGTGGGCATAGGTTGTGGGTACGGGGCCCATGGTACCGGGCCCCCAGAGGTACTGCACAGGGTCCACCCATTTTTGTCAGTAGTTTGTAAAAATAAATAAAAATAAAAATAAAAATAGCTATACTGAGTAAATAAGCTAATTTTGACAAAACTGATTTACAAAGCAAATGTGATGCAGCAATATGCAAAACACATTGTTCGCTGCTTCTTGCTTTTCTAATGTAATCTAAGACGTGTCAATCCTGATATCCGTGTGCACTGATTATAAATGTTATTATAGGCCACGCTTAAAATTCAACACACGTTTATTTGATTTTTAATCGTAGGGGGCCCCTGCTCTGTTTCTCTATCAACCAAGGGGTCCTTGAGCTGAAAAAGGGTGAAGACCCCTGCCATAGACAGTCAATGCCATAGCCTGGGACAGGAGAGGATCCTCACTGGTACTGTACTTCAGGTACTGCAAGCTGTGTCAGCCTGTGGCATCGTGGTGGCACCTCGGTTGCAGGTATAGTAGTCGTGGTACGTATCTAATGTTGTCCCTATAGGCCCTTGCAACAGCAACCGTTTTAAGGTGGTAAAGCAGGTGTAACCAATAACATTACCGAGGGCCCTGGCTGGCACTGGAACACCTATAATGCAATAGAACCATCATGAATGATATTGGTTACACCTGCTTTACCACCTCAAAACAGTTGCTGTGAAATGGGTCTATGCAGGCATTAAAAAAATGCCACGTGGTGCCAGCCTGTCAACTGTCATTAGAAGGATCCTGGTGTAGTTACCCATGTAGTATCAATTCAATATCTCAATGAAAACAAAACTTTTCAATATGGTTTTAATTCAATAAAAATATGGCAAGTTCTTCATGAGTTTGATTTCTATAATTAACTTAAATAAATGCCATCATCTTACACATAAATGAGCAAACCTACATAATGTATGTATCTCCGTTTCATTTTCCTCTGACATCGTCGGCCTGACAGCATTCATATTTGGCACAGGTACCGGCAGGGGTGATGAGCAGACGGTGACTGGGCCGGATTTCTGGATTAGGTTATTAGGGCTGAGTAAATGGGCAAAAACGGCTGATTAGTGGCCAAAATGAGTGAACACAGGTTCAGCACCATGGAGAGCTCCATTCGTTAGCTACTAATGGAACAGACATTTCCACCGACACTTCCCAAATATAACCATAGGCTAAGCCCTCCACACATGATCCTGGGTAAAACAGCTCTGTGCCTGCTGTGCCGTTGGTTTCTTATGGGCAGAGCTCCAGAGCGGTGTCCCTCCCAGCTATGCAGCAGTGCTACCCTTGGCGTTACGCACCGCTCAAATTTGCCACTGTGCACTCAAACTTCCAATTGTTTCAACTTTGACCTGGTTTGACCTTTCTCCACTCTCTGTACCTCATGGTGAGAGAAGACCACTTATGTGAAGGCTGCTTTAGGTTGCATCCACCTCTGTGGACACTGGTATACATGTATGTCTCTCTTATGATGAACACTGCAATATTTATTGCTTTTTTCCCCTACTGTCTGTAGGGATCCTTTTTAGTGTTGTATGTCTTTTTATATGGACCTTGAGTCTGGAATAAAGTTTTGATTGATTGATTGATTGATCTTTCTTGTGTGTACCAACATACTATAACATAACAGGAAATGGATTGGATGGGCATTCCCGTGAATCCCGTTTCCTGGGATGAAACCCATAGTACCCACAAGTCTCCTCCTCTCCTGCTGTTGAAAGTGGGGGGATTTTGTTGCTGCAGTGTTCAATGTAAACATTTGAAGTTAATTTTACTTTAAATGTAAAAATATATTCAAGAATGTTTGCAAGAAATTATGTCAGAAAGCAATCTACTGTATAATTTCAAACTGTTTTGGAAGTACATTTTATTTCAGTAAAACAAACTGAACTGAACATAACATCTTAACATGCAATTAATATTCACAACAATGACATACTTTCAAAAACAAATGACAAACAAAACAACAAAATTTTGGCAAACTCAAAACTAATGGCGCATTCCATTTGGATTGGGAACTAGGGATTTCTCAGTTGAATGTCACATCCGAGTTGACCGTGTTCCAGTTACACAAGAAGTCAGAAACATTTGCTGCGCTTGCTCTTTGTGAACACAAACTACAGGACAAAACTAGGTCCACCTCAAAAGAACAATTAAGGTTCTCTCAATAGAACAAGAAGAAAAACAACAAGAACAAGGCGCAGAAGGTAACATATTGGGTGTGTTTTAAAATTTGCATCGGCCATTTCAGCTGCCATCTTGGATTTTGATATTCGGGCTGGTGAGGCTGCCCCAAGATCGGGCCTAGGAAATCAGAGGTCAGGTGACGTCACAGGGGGGTGACGAACCAAGACATTTCATAGAATGCTTATAAAAAATAGTTTTACTTGGTCAAACCAAGCGATTCAGCTATATTTAGAATCAGGAGAGACCTTATAACATTTCACTCGGACCCAAACAAAATAAATACAGAAAATCTACATTTTGTTTTAAGATTTGGTCCAAGTGAAATGTTGTGGTCTTTCATGATTCTAAATATAGCTGAATCACTTGGTTTGACCAAGTAACACTATTTTTATAAGCATTTTCTGAAAAAGAATGGCGGATGAAATCCCTTGGTTTGTATGCCTAACCCGGAAGGGGTGAAATAAAAGGTCGGGTGACTACCCAGAAGGGACCTTTGTTAACGTGATGTCACAGTGAATATAGACTGAATATATATCAAGGGTGAATATGGACTTGTCATCACCACAGGTGACCAACACAGCTGTGTGTTGGTCACATGTTTCCCTGGTGGTCTGGGGACGCGAGCCTATCCAGCGCCGCCCTGCTGGCTGCGCTCTGGAAGCTGAAGCCCTGGATAATCAAGGCGTCTCCATCCTCCTGTATGTCCTCGCACTCCTGCTGGATCTCCTGTCACAACAACAACACAAGCTGCACTAATGACAAAGTCTGGTCTCTACATACATGTGCTCATTTGCTACATCCATCAACAACAACAACAAAACACACACTGGACTAATGATAAAGTCTGGTCTACACGTGCTCATTTGCTACATCCATCAACAACAACAAAACACACACTGGACTAATGATAAAGTCTGGTCTACACGTGCTCATTTGCTACATCCATCAACAACAACAAAACACACACTGGACTAATGATAAAGTCTGGTCTACACGTGCTCATTTGCTACATCCATCAACAACAACAAAACACACACTGGACTAATGATAAAGTCTGGTCTACACGTGCTCATTTGGTACATCCAGAGCCATAGAGAAGTAAGATTTGCATAATCTCCATTCAGTCCAATGGACTTTTTCTTTTTTTTAACCTCACAATAGTTCCCAGATGTAAGGTTTGGGATTAAGCAGCGCTGTAGAATTGCAGCAGAATGGACCATTTGTGATGTACTTTGAAAGGTAAGAGACGTTTAAAGAATCAAATTGTATTCACATTATGTAGCCCCGCCCACTTGACCCATTGTGTCACGACTTCCTGTTCAAAACGCCGGCTGTTTTACCTGCTTAAACTAGTCTGGCTCACCTGGTCAAACCTAGTTTGACTCACATAACAATAGCAAGCTAATAGAGCTTATTTGTGTAGTGATAGCATAATATACTGTATCTTTGAGTAACGTTGGTGCCTGTGCAACTCGAATTTATCTGAGTTACCAGCGCTGTTTTTGTTGGGTAGTAACGTCACAAAGTAGTTTTAATTCCATCTCGATAACGTGGCCACGGTATCAGGCTATGTCCACAGTGTAGCCGTGTAATTTTTGAAATTTTCAAATTAATTCCTAGAGTAATATATTTTGTCAAATTTTATTTGACATTAGTAAATAAAAAAAAACATTTAGAGTGATAAGAGTAATAGAGGCTATTTTGCACCGATAGAATTAGGCTATATAGGTGTGCCCTGAGATTTAGTCGTGCCCTTTGGTGTGCCTTGGGCACAAAAAGTTTGGAAACCACTGATGTAGGCTCTATGCATCTCTTAACACGTTCACTGCCAATGGCGAGTTGACTCGTCAAACAAAATCCAACGGTTGACTGCCAATGACGAGTTGAGACGTCAAATTTTTTTTTTTTTTTTTTTGACCGTGGGATGTGCATCTAACCCTTTTACATCTCTTATATAAATATTGGAGCCACCGAACGTGTCTAACCCATTCCACCGACCCACTAAGTGGCGACAGTGCTCTCCTGACTAGAGGAAGGCAAGCAAAAAGCAGTGTGAGGAAGCCATTCTCATGAAAATGGATTGGCGAAAACGCTTTCGTTTTCGCGCTGATTGCTGGCGGTGCGGGATTGCAAATTTGCATAATAGATTACGGGTGGAACACACTTTGAAACACGCAGCATAAATATGACCAGAATCGCAAAAGCTTCATCAAAGCTCTCAACCGAAACTCCAAGAAACGAGCGAGCCCATATCCAGACTTGCCGAGCGGCCGCCAGCAGACAGGAGCAGCAGCAAAGCAGTGAGCCTGGTGACGCGAGGTTACAGCAGCAGCAGCAACGAGCTTGTGACACGCCCGCTGCAGCCAAGAAGAACACACACGGAGGGAGGAGTTTGAAGGAGAGGGGTGTTTCCTGCTGTTATGGAGGAAATGACTGTTCAAAACTATTGTTTAGATGTCTGACGTCTTACTGATGCCAAAAATGAATGGTTAAAGTGACTGTTCTATCGAATTTCACAAAAAGCCGTTTATCTCAGAATAAATTTTCAGACGCTGAAACCATGATGTATTCAACTGCTAATGCTTACATAACTACTAACTCTACAAACTAACTCTTTTAGACAGAGAAAGCACACATTCTATTAGTTCTTTTGAGATATTGTGTGTTCACAAAATCCTAACAGAAACGAATCCTCGGCTCTTGAAAGATGAGCCAGAATCCTAAAAAAAAACCTTGGCAGAAGCTAACTACAGTATTGAAAAACGGCTGGCAGTGAATGTGTTAATACAATATTTCTCTTTACACTCTTTACAAATTATATAGCCATGTACATTGCATACCGTGCAACCCTAGCTGATATCGATAATTGAAATCGGTATCGGCCCTGAAAAAAACATATTGGTATATTATTACTAATATGTAATGAAGACAGTGTGCAGTGTGGATGTGTCAGGCACAGATTAACACTGGATATGTAATGAAGACAGTGTGCAGTCTGGATGTATCAGGCACAGATTAACAGTCACTGGTATGTAATGAAGACAGTGGTGCAGTCTGGATGTGTCAGGCACAGATTAATGCACAGGCTGACCTAGGCTGCAGCCTAGGGGCCTCACATGTGCATGGGCCCCGGATTGGCCAGACTATTTAAACTTCACGGCCGACATTACTGTCTTTCAGAGGCTGTAGCAGGCTGATTTTTAAAGCCTGTATTAGGGATGTGTGTGACTAGTCAGTTAAACGTTTAAACATTCGCTACCCTCGCTAGTCGGCACCAGAAAATACTAGTGGGTTAAACAAATTATCACATTAAAGCTGCATTCAGCGATGTTTTTGTGTTCAAATAAGTGTTAAATGGCTCTATATTCTGACAGCAATCACTGAAATAGAGTGTTTGGTCAGTGATTTGAAATCCCCAACCCCCCACTGTCCTCTATCTCTCTCCTGTAGTCCTGCAGGCTGGGCGGACGTATCTCCGCAACCGTAACTCGTAGAGACTCACGGATGGCGGCATTGGATTCGGGGTGAAAAAATACATATTTGATAGTTTGAGGTCGGCGCCAATTTTGATCCAATCAGAGAAAAGTTGACATTTTCTAAGAAACGGAAGGTCCAATCGCGATCCTTATGAAGGAGGACTATATGTATTTTTTCACCCCGAATCCAATGCCTGTCTGTGAGTCTCTACGAGTCACGGTTACAGAGATACGTCCACCCAGCCTGCAGGACTACAGGAGAGAGATAGAGGACAGTGGGGGGTTGGGGGTTTCAAGTCACTGACCAAACACTCTATTTCAGTGATTGCTGTCAGAATATAGAGCCATTTAACACTTATTTGAACACAAAAACATTGCTGAATGCAGCTTTAATAATAATGTACAATGTCAGTTAACTGTTGCGTCTAAGCCCTTGTTCACACAGGACGCCGAACGTAAGTAGAACTGAAGCTTGAAGCAGGCACAAGCTGAACTGACGCCTAACCGTTCACACAAGAAGCCTTCTCTTTTCCTCTCAGCGCCTCCTCGGCGCGCCTTGAACCCGCCCACAACTCCCATTGACTTCATGCCTGGCAGCTTCAAGCTTCACGTGTCACGCTTGAAAAATAGGCATGAATCCTGAAGAATCGCTTGAGCAAGGCGTGAGTGTGGCCTCAGTGTGACACGCGCGCAGGTGAAACTTGTGGGTTCAGCGTAGGTTGAGTGTTGCTTTGGCGTATAGTGTGAACGGGGGCTAAGATGTTACACAGCCACCCCGGCTGTAAATGTAAATTTCTGTTTAATTGACAGGGAAATTAGAAATTAGTAGATGCATACCCTGCGGCTGCGTCTGCGCCTGCGCCTGCGTCTGGGGCGCTCCTCTGTATTCAGCTCCTCCAGCATCTGGTCTATCTCTCCCATCAGCTTCTGCGCTTCACTCAGCACTGCAGTGACACAAACACAATCGTTAGCTAGATGGTTCAGTTCAGTTAACTTAAGTTAAGCTAAGTTAAGTTAAGTTCTGGGGTTCATTCAGCACTGCAGTGACACAAACACAATCATTACCTAGGTTAAGTTCAGTTCAGTTAACTTAAGTTAAGCTAAGTTCTGGGCTTCACTCAGCACTGCAGTGACACACAGTCATTAGACACTGGAGGAGTCCCCACATTTGGACCGTTCTCAAATCAGCATAACAGCACACCTATGAGTCATAGACGTGCTCAGATGAAACAATATCCATGTTCGGAATGGTTTACTCATTCACTCACTCACTACTCCCTATGTAGTGTTGATCATATAGTGAACTATATGAATGGTTTACTCATTCACTCACTCACTATTCCCTATGTAGTGTTGATCATAATATAGTGAACTATATGAATGGTTTACTCATTCACTCACTCACTATTCCCTATGTAGTGTTGATCCTATAGTGAATTATATGAATGGTTTACTCATTCACTCACTCACTATTCCCTATGTAGTGTTGATCATATAGTGAACTATATGAATGGTTTACTCATTCACTCACTCACTATTCCCTATGTAGTGTTGATCATATAGTGAACTATATGAATGGTTTACTCATTCACTCACTCACTATTCCCTATGTAGTGTTGATCATAATATAGTGAACTATATGAATGGTTTACTCATTCACTCACTCACTATTCCCTATGTAGTGTTGATCCTATAGTGAATTATATGAATGGTTTACTCATTCACTCACTCACTATTCCCTATGTAGTGTTGATCATATAGTGAACTATATGAATGGTTTACTCATTCACTCACTCACTATTCCCTATGTAGTGTTGATCCTATAGTGAATTATATGAATGGTTTACTCATTCACTCACTCACTATTCCCTATGTAGTGTTGATCATATAGTGAACTATGAATGGTTTACTCATTCACTCACTCTCTATTCCCTATGTAGTGTTGATCATATAGTGAACTATATGAATGGTTTACTCATTCACTCACTCACTATTCCCTATGTAGTGTTGATCCTATAGTGAATTATATGGGGAAGAATCAAATGAGTTTCAGACACTATCTCACTCTTGGTAAACACGACCGCATTGCATTGTGGTAGATAGGAGAAAATGTAGGGTACATTCGCTGTTCACTAGGAATTGCAGTGCATTGTGGGTATTGCATAGTGGACTATATAGTGGATCAAATTAACAGCTGAGAATTTGGAAACTATTTATGGTGAAATGGTGAACACACTATATAGTCCACTATTTCTGCAATAGGGACCGGGTTTGAACAGGGCTAATGCCTCATCACTATGACTCCGCCCATCTGTTCAGCAGCTAACCACATTATCACATTCCATTATCTGCCACCTGTTCAAAAACCAGCAGCTGGCCTACTCAACAAGGACTGGTCCTAATGGAAATGGAAATAGCCTAACACTAGCAACAAGTTTTTTATTTATTTTGAGAGCGAATTACCCCAGAATATGAACATCCTTTGTTTATATCTATTTGTTCATAACTGTTGTATAATCGCAATACACTCGAGGGTGTGCTTTACCGTCATTATTGACACGACAGTGGTGCAGCAGTGCACCCTCTGGTGTAATATTGCTTAATTAGCCGCTGCTATCATCCACGCTGCAGCTATCCTGCACTACAGCTGGGGGATTTCCCAAACAAGTCCTCTTGGGAGGTGGGGCAGAACGTATATAAGCAGACCATAGTAGTTAGTAAGAAATCTTTGTAATAAATGACATGCAACATAGCTGAACAAGCTCATGATATGAAATAAAAACTGAAAAACAAGTTTAAAATTTCAGATGAAAGGACAATAAAAGCTGCAATGAAATGTCATTTTGAGAGCTTTTTGCTCTAAAAATATTATTCGGTTGAAAGGGAATATTGGAGCAAGGCATAATGTGGGGTGGGATCATTCAAAAGTGGCTGATGGTGTTAAACTAATGGGATAGTAGTTTCCATTAGACAGAGAATGGCACTTATATATCATGGGAAGCGTGAGAGGGGATTGTTCAAAAATATTTTTATATGTACCTATTGGTATACCAGCCACTAAAACTACAGTTTTCCAGGATGGGAAAAGTAATTGAGTTTTGCCATGAATTTTTATTTTTATTGTGTAATTGTAATATTAAATAGGTATATATGACAACGTGGAAAATTAGTTAAAAACTTTATATTCTAAATCAAATAGTAGTTCTCTCTCTGAATGACTGAGAACTAAAAGTAGACTGTGTGCCAAGTGGGTGAAAGTTGATCATTTGTTCCATTGATGTATGCAAAATGTATCTTAGGCCATGTTTAGAAGACAACAGTCTCTGCATAAAACAGCAAACTGGCGTTGCGTTCTGACCTTTTATTTCGTGTTTATACACAGCATTTGTGATAATGATTTGCGTGCAGACCATTGCAGACTGAAGCCGCAAAAATCTCAGAGCAGCGCCAAGTGAGACAGAATAACCTCCTATTGCCTACCATTGTCTTCCATGGCGAAGGGGGGCTGTCATCACCTGAATTGCGTTTCGCCACTTTACACGGCCACAGTTAAGGTCCTTACACATCGGGAGCGTTTTCTTCGTGCGATTAATTCGCAGGTCAATAATATTTTCTGAACCTATATCAGTCAATGCAACCGTGCATACCAACGGCGAAGTTTCGCTGAGCGTTATTGCAGTCTTTATTTTTTCGAACCACGGTCGATTTTTCAGAAATTCGCTTCCGACGTGTACACATCTGTGGCTGTGATTGACAGGTGGGTCAAAACTCGCATCGCAATTTGGTGCCGTGTATTCGCATCGCTCTTGATGTGTAAGGACCTTAAGGGCGGCATTATCAAAGAATTCCACTCTGGGACGTGTTTTCACTTTTTTGCATTTTCATGCCCCAAGAACGCCATTCCCGTGTAAAAGGAAGGCACTAACGCTAAAAAAGTTTGCCGTTTTATGGTAAACACGCGTTGCCGTGTAAACAGAGCCTTAGTGAAGGACTTACAGAGAGGAGTCCTGATGATTGGGTTGTTTTCGTCCATGTCCATGTCCATGTCCATGTCACTAGTGGTCTGGGTAGCCTTGGTAGCCTTGGCAGAGGTCTTGCTTCTTACATGTTTGACCTTGAAGACAGTGATGGAGAAAGCACATAAGGAAGCGATTTGGCTCCTCCCACAACAGCAGCAAAGTAGCGGTATGTGAACACCGCTTGGATTGCATGAAAGATGGGGCCACAATTAGTTTCACTACACATTTGAGTTCGGACCTCTGTCCCAGGTTCACTGCTAAATTTGACTACACACTGGATTCATATGAGTTTTACTTTACAATGTGTGGTGTAAAAATAACCATTTTTCAATTAAATACCCGATTGGTTCCCGGAACTTAAAAACTCGGATCGGTATTTAGAGACAAATAATTAGATCAAGACATTCCCAATCTCAACTACTCGTTGTGTGTTGTGCATGTGGCGTTGTGTGTGGTGTGCGTGTGGCGTTGTGTGTGTTGTGAATGTGGTGTTGTGTCTTGTGTGAGTGGGGTGTGCATGTGGCATTGTGTGTGGCGTTGTGTGTTGTGCGTGTGGTGTTGTGTGTGGGGTGTGCATGTGGCGTTGTCTGTGGTGTGCGTGTGGTTTTGTGTGTTGTGCGTGTGGCGTGTGACAGCGACGCGAGGCTTGCGAGAATTTGTGGATCAAGCTGTGAATGTGATAAAAAAACAAAAAACAAAAACGGCCGTGGCTGTGAAACAAAGGTTAGTGTCTGATTGGCCGCTGTGGAAGGGGGGGGGACTCTTGCCTTGGAAGCAGCAGGCTCTGATGCTGATTGGCTGTTCTTAGTGTCAGGCTCCCTGTAGCTCTTGGCTGCAGTACTCTGGGTGCTGCTGCCTGCTTCTGCTCTGCTGGGGCCTGCTTCTGGCTCCGGGTACATGCAGGCACCCTGAAGTTAAATTCAATAACTTTTAAGACCACAATAAATCATAAGTAAAGGAAGTAAGGCCAGCACTCTAGAATGTCCTTTCAATATGTAATAGGCATCTGGGACAGACAGCAAACACAACTGACACGTTTCAGCGCAAAGCCTTCATCAGTGTTCGCGCTGAAATGCATCCGTTGTGTTTGCTGTCTGTCCCAGAGGCCTATTACATATTGAAAGGACATTCTAGAGTGCTGGCCTTGCTTCCTTTATTTAGAGACCTTTACAATAGCTTTTAAGACCTTTTTAAGACCTTTTCAATATATTTTAAGACCTCAACACCACTTCGAGCTGTAACCGGTTACATCAGTGACACACCTTTAACTTACATTTACTATATACTGATTTTGAGATTGCAAAACTAAACAGTCTTACTTTGCGATAACTTCTATGGATCGCTGTATTCAACAGAATTCAGATTGGCCAGGTGGGACGAAAGCTCAAGAGTGGCTAACCCAAAGGCAAGGTTTATTTAAAGTAATAACAGTAATATGTTCCGACACACACACACACACACACACACACACACACACACACACACACACACACACAACGTTAACGTGCATGCGCATACTGTATCAAGGAGATTTCACTAAGTTATGACTTAAGTTTTGTATGAAAAGGCAGTAAGGAGTTATTGTACTTTTGAAAAGATATACTGTGTGTAGGTGACAGAAGGGGGAGGGGAAGCTCTTGCCTTGGAAGCAGCAGGCTCTGATGCTGATTGGCTGTTCTTAGTGTCAGGTTCCCTGTAGCTCTTGGCTGCAGTACTCTGGGTGCTGCTGCCTGCTGCTGCTCTGCTGGGGCCTGCTTCTGGCTCCGGGTACATGCAGGCATCCTGAAGTTAAATTCAATAACTTTTAAGACCTTTTCAGTACCTTTTCAATAACCTTTAAGACCCTTTTTTCAGACCGTTTCAATATATTTTAATACCTTAACACCACTTTGAGCTGTAAGTTAACCACTTACATCTTTAACCTGCATGTACTATACATTGATTTTGAGATTGCAAAACTAAACAGTCTCAGTTTGCGATAACTTCTATGGACCAGATGTATCAATACAACAGAATTCAGATGAGGAAACAAAGTTCAAGAGAATAAATTGAGTAATTAACCCAAATGCAAGGTTTAAAAGTGATTAGTTTATAAGGTAAAGCTTGACACAAAGTTACCAATACTCACATCATGAAGGAGAGACTGCATGTTCTCATTGGAGTTGGCGATTGAGGTCAGGTACTCTAAATTACTTTTCAGCAACTGTTGATACCTGGAAACGGTGGAAGGTCATCAACAAAAGCTTTGGATAAATGTCAATTTTAACAAGGGTATATCCCATGTAAGCCAACAGTCATACTACTGTAGTGTCTACAATGTCAATAAGTTACACTAAGCAGCAATGAGCAGACATGAGTAATGGGCTGAAGCCAGAACATACATAGTACAGAATTAATATTATAATAACAGCCAGGCCCAGGCAGAGAAGAGAGGGAAAAGACTTACTGTGAGCACGCTGCTGTATTGCCTTTGCCTTTGCTTTGGAGGTCCATGATACACTGGATCAGCAGGCTGTTCTCATCAAGGAAGTCATTAATTAACTGAAACAGAGTAGCAAATAATATATGCACAGTGTTAAAACATGGTTTATATTATCATCATTGAGGCCATTTACACCTGGCATTAACATGCGTTTTCTGCCATCAGATTGCAATCCAATTGTATTTTATCACTTGAAAGTACAGGTGTAAACACCCCCAAAACGCATTGAAGAAGGATTGCAATCTGATCGGCCAAACCACCTCCGGAGGTGGTCAGGGACGCATTATGACAACATTTAACACAAGTGTAAATGCAATGCGTCCTCTCAAAACGCATTCAGCAACTACCATACGGAAATACACCGCACCGGTGTGTGCCCTCATCTCGCCGCTGTGTCAAATGCGCACACACACAGGCAGCCTGTCACCATGGACCGGCTAAAAATTCTCTTTCTCCCCCCCCCCCCGCTCCGCTTTTGCACAACACTCTCTTTCTGCTAGGTAGCGTTGCTTCAAAGTTTTGCTGCGGAGGTTTTGCCACGGCTTATCGAACCCTTTCTCCCTCATTTTCCTTTCATTTTCCGCTCCTTTTCCAAAGGAGAAGTGTTGATATAAAAGAGAAATTATGCTCTCAATTGTATAACATTGTAATTTAGGATGTTACCTGAACGCAACACAGGTGGTTACAGCCAATGACATGCACGGAAAACGTATGTATGTGTGTGTGTCTCGGACCCAGTGTCTCCCAGCTCCATGGGAGAAGAACCTACAGAGAAAACTGCTATATCGACACGTCTGAAAAACTACCTCATGAGAGCGCAAAAGCTTTTTGCAATATTTGGGAGGTTTTTCGAAATTTACGTGTTTGCATTACCCGATTTTTATTGCGATATTTAGTAATGGAAACACGGCTTACAGACAGGCCAAGGACAAGAACAAGAAAAGTGGCAGGGGCAGAGCAACGTGTCCTTTTTATAAAGAAATAGATGCAGTGCTGCGTGATCGGCCATCGTTTTGTCCAGGTGAAGGGGACGTTCACTGTGCATTTGAGCTTAACAATAACCTCTATTTCCCTGTGCATGTATGCAAACATGCATGCACACGTTCAGGGGGCGCGCGCGTGATGACGTTCGAGCTGGAGAGCAATCGGATTGCAATCTGTTCACCCAAAACGCATGTTAGTGCCAGGTGTAAATGGAATCAGGCTGAAGTGATAAAATACAATCGGATTGCAATCTGATGGCAGAAAACGCATGTTAATGCCAGGTGTAAATGGCCTCATTGATATGTTAACATTTTAAAGTCCCATGCAGTATAGTGTGGTTTGTTCTAGCATACTGATGGTTATCCCATCCTGATATGTGACTGTGCATGCGTGTTAAGCTTACAAAAGACATGTCTTGCTAGCCATCCTTAGCTAACAAAACCACAGAACTTCAGTCGTTTGCGTAAGATCGACAACACCTCCTTCGTTTGCTCGTGCCGTGCTACACTGGTGAGGTTCATATTCAACGCTTTGACCCTGCACCTTGTTAGCTAAATGGCTATTGGCTAGTTGATACCATAGCCTCCATTCTGTAATGGTGATAATAACCAATGAAACCAGTGAACTAAAGCTTAGTAGCTAACACACTTTGCTTAGCAGTAGAAGTCAGATAGGATAGCTTAGAATAAAATGCTATTTTGTGATGCAATGATCCACTGGGGGGTGCACAGAGTTGAAATAGAGATTGTTTATTGTTTGGTGCATGTGTGTGTAAACACAGTTTCAAAAACGAGGAACTAGCAATGTTACTAGTTTATAATATGACATGTGTCCCCCCAGTAGCCTGTTGAACCCCATTTATCCATGATGATGATGAAGTTACAGGTGTTTCAGGTAAAGACCAAAGTCTTTGCTGTAATTAACAGGAATTCAAACGTCTCAATAAGTTAGCGCTCAGTGTGACAAACTTCAGTGACATTTGTAATGTGGATGTGATGTGGACGCTGGGGGCATTTCTTCATCATATTACTGCTTTCCATTACCTGCTGTTGAGTTGCGTCATCCTGTGTAAACAAAGCTACATGTTGCTCTCCCAGGATCTCAGCACTCTCCAGAGCAGCCTGGTCCAAGCCAGAGGCCCCCCCCTCCACCACCGCTGCTGTGTCGGTCACATTAGTGTCATCGCTGGCATCTGAACAAAACAGAGAAGATTTAAAGTTGTGTTTGCCATACAGCACAATCCATATTATGAAATCATGCTATTACACATGATCAACATTTAATTGTATTTCTCATTTGTTATACTAGGGATGTCATAGCAGCATGAGGTGTGATTGGTCTATGTAGGATTATATCATAGCAGCAGGAGCTGTGATTGGTCTATGTAAGATGTCATAGCAGCGTGAGCTGTGATTGGTCTATGTAAATTTTACATACACCAATCACCATATTAGCAGGTCAAGTCAAGTCAAGTCAAATTTTATTTATATAGCACCTTTCATACACAAAGGCAATTCAAGGTGCTTTACAAAAAAATAATCGAAAAAACAAGCAGCAAAGCAATGCACATATAAAAAACACATAAAAAACACAGCCGACAGTTTTAGTTAAAATATATACTCAAATTAACAAACATGAAACATTATTTCTGTTTTAAATAAGTTACAAGGCACTCTTCAGTATTATTATTACATGTACAGTCCATTTGTTGGAAATGTACAGGAAAAATCTTTTTAAAATTACAGGCCGAGAGAGGCAGTAGTTTAGTAGCAGTTAAAAGCAAGAGTAAACATAAAGGTCTTTAGCTTGGATTTAAAAATAGGCAGAGTAGGGGCAGATCTAATGTGTTCAGGGAGTTTGTTCCAGTTATGAGAGGCATAGTGGGAGAACGCGGCTTCACCATGTTTAGATTTGGTCCTTGGGACAATTAGTAGACCAGTGCCTGAAGATCTCAGGGATCTGGATGGTTCATAGTGTAGAAGCATTTCAGAGATGTAGTGTGGGCCTGACCCGTTGAGAGATTTGTAAACTATTAGCAGAATTTTAAAGTCTATTCTAAGATTTACTGGCAGCCAATGCAGGGATTTGAGAACTGGTGTAATGTGTTCAGCTTTCTTGGTTCTTGTTAGAACTCTAGCAGCCGCATTCTGAATGAGCTGAAGTTGTTTAACAGCTTTTTTGGGAAGACCATTGAAAAGACTGTTGCAGTAGTCTAGCCTGCTAGAAATGAAAGCATGAATTAGTTTTTCAAGATCTTGTTTGGACATATAGCCTCTAATCCTTGCTATATTTTTTAGATGATAGAAGGCAGATTTTCTTATAAGCTTGATGTGGGAGTTGAAATTTAGATCAGAGTCAATAATAATGCCAAGATTTTTTACCTGGTCCTTTGGCTTCAGAGATAGGGATTCGAGGTGAGCAGTAACTTTGAGCCTATCTTCTTTTTTGCCGAAGACAATTATCTCTGTTTTGTCTTTATTAAGTTGGAGAAAATTCTGGCACATCCAATCATTAATTTGCGCAAGGCACTGACACAGTGACTCTATGGGGGCATAGTCATCCGATGAGAGGGCTATGTAGAGTTGGGTGTCATCTGCATAGCTATGATAAGCTATTTTGTTTTTTTGCATAATTAGGCCCAGAGAGAGCATATAAAGGTTAAACAGGACAGGACCTAAAATTGATCCTTGGGGTACCCCACATGTCATTTTGGTTTGGTCAGATGTGTAGTTGCCAATGGAGACAAAGTAGTTCCTGTCTTGCAGATAAGATCTGAACCACTCTAGGACCGTGCCGGAAAGCCCGACCCAGTTTTCCAGTCTGTCCAATAGAATTTCGTGGTCAACCGTATCAAAGGCAGCGCTGAGGTCTAGTAACACTAAGATTGAGATTTTACCTGAATCAGTGTTCATTCGGATGTCATTTATAACTCTGATAAGCGCAGTTTCGGTGCTATGATGGGGTCGGAAGCCTGATTGGAAAGGATCTAGGAGGTCATTGGAGGATAGAAAGGTATTGAGTTGTTGGTAGACAGTTTTTTCGAGTATTTTGCTAATAAAGGGAAGATTTGATATTGGTCTGTAATTGCTGATTATAGAGGGGTCGAGGCTACGCTTCTTTAGCAAGGGCTTAACAACTGCAGTTTTTAGAGATTTTGGGAAAATGCCTGTAAGAAGAGAGGTATTAATTATCTTCAGTATGTCGGTCGCCAGGCAACTGTAGACATTTTTTAGAAAGCTTGTTGGCAGGGTGTCTAGGCAACACGATGAGGATTTAAGGCCTCGTATCGTTTCTTCTAGTTTCTTGTGGTCAATGACATTGAACTGAGTCATGTTAATTAAGCACCTATTCTGTGGGTGCGGCGGAGCCACATTTGTTCTTGATGTGGAAATAGTTAGTCTGATATTTATAATTTTATCCCTAAAGAAGGTCCCAAATTCATTGCATTTGACATTGGATAGAAGATCAGGGGCAATTTGTGGGGGGGGGTTTGTCAGCCTGTCAACAGTGGCAAAAAGAGTGCGAGCGTCATTGGTGTTTTTGCTGATAATGTCGGAGAAGAAGAATTTTCTGGAATTTTTTAGTTCCTGGTTGTAGGAGTGAAGACTATTTTTATAGATGTCATAATCGATGTGAAGTTTAGTTTTCCGCCATTTGCGCTCGGCTTTCCTACAATCTCTTTTTTTGTTATTTACAGAGGGAGCGTTTCTCCATGGTGCTTTTTTCTTACCGGAGATTAGTTTAGATCTAATGGGAGCTACAGCATCAATAGCCTTTAGGGTTTTAGAATTGAAGTTATCTAGGAGATCATTGACAGAGGCTGAGGAGAGGGAAGGGGCCAGCGAGAAAGCCTCCATGAACCGTGTGCTAGTGCTCTCGTTGATGTAACGCTTTTTGATGGTTTTTGACCGAGTAAGAGCGATAGGGGTGATCTTGAGTTCAAGAAAAATACAGAGATGGTCGGACAGAGCAACATCACTAGCTGAAAGAAACGATGACTCAAAGCCCTTGGTGATAAATAAATCTAGGGTATGGCCTCGATTGTGAGTGGGCCCAGAGACATGTTGTAACAGGTCAAAAGTGTCAAGGAGGTTATTCAATTCTTTGGCATTATTATCATTGGGGTTGTCAATATGAATATTAAAATCTCCTGCAATAGTTAAACAGTCATGTTCTATGGAGATTATAGAAAGGAGTTCTGAAAATTCATCAAAAAAACTACTAGAGTACTTAGGTGGTCTGTATATAATCAGTAGTAAAATAGAGGGAGAGCACTTCAGAACAGCGGCCAGATATTCAAATGATGAAAAGTCGCCAAACGATACCTGCTTGCATTGAAAAGCATCAGAGAAAATAATAGCTACTCCTCCCCCTTTCTTACCGACTCTGGGGGCGTCAATGTAGTTAAAGTTAGGTGGGGCTGACTCATTAAGAACATATTCCCTGTTGTTTAGATCAAGCCAGGTCTCTGTGAGGAACATGAGGTCCAGTTTATGACTCGTAATCAGATCGTTTATTAGAAGCGACTTGCTTACAAGTGACCTAATATTTAGCAGTGCAGCCTTGATAGCTGCACTGCTAGGTTGAATTTGTAAATGCTTTTCAGAGTGTCCCTGGAGAACAGATACTAGGCTTGGTCCTGGAACAGGACGTGCTGAGAGATAATCTTTGTTTGTTCTGTAGCTAATCAGGGTGGGGATAGTTAGACATCTGATCGTTTCATGATCCTCTGTGACCTTGTTTTTGGGGCAGAAAATGCTTTTTTCTTCAGTTTTCCCCTTTGGGGCGGGCAGGGAGATTGAGGGAAGGGTGAGCGGGTGGGAGGGGGAGGTGGTTTTGAGGGTGGGGGGTCGGAACAAGGAGGTCTTGGGGGTGGGGAGGAGCGAGGGGGTCTTTGGGGTGGGGAGGAGCAGGGGGTGCTGGAGCGAGGGGGTCTTTGGGATGGGGGGGGGCGAGGAGGGGGAGATGTTGAGGGTGGGGAGGAGCAGGGGGCGCTGGCTATTCTGGCGTGAGTCTGTTCAGCCAGTGTGTTCATGACAGATGGAGAGGGCTGATTAGCCAGTTCTTTTAGGCCAGGAGTCTGTTCGGCCAGTGTGTTCATGACAGATGGAGAGGGCTGATTAGCCAGTTCTTTTAGGCCAGGCGGAGGGGTGCACTGCAGGCTAGCTAGTCCAGCGTCAGCCCGCTCAAACAGTTTGTTGGAGGTGCGGAGCGGGCTAGCTAGACTAACATTAACCTCCTCAATTAGCTTGTTCATGCCAGCTGAGAATGGCAGTAGGTGGAGGGAGGGGGAAAGGGAGGAGGGCGATGAGAGGGAGGTGGAGGAGTGGAGGGGGGGGGAAAATGAGGTCTCCAAGGAAACAGCTGGGGGGGCGTCGCTCCCCGCCGGGTAAACACCTGGGGGGGCGTCGCTCTCCGCCGGGTCATCAGGCCGTTGAGCTGCGGTGGGGGGCGAGAAGAGGGAGGTGGGAGAGTGGAGGGGAGGGGGAAAGAGTGGGGAAGGGGGGGTGGAGGAGAAAGGGGGGGTGGAAGAGAGGAGGGGAGGGGAGAAGATGAAGTCGTCGTCGTTTGGTGGAGCGTTGACCAGTTGAGCCGCGGCGTCGACCTGTAGAGCCAGGACAGCGGCTGCCGGATGTGTGGCGTTGGTCAGTTGGGCCGGGGCGGCGGCAGGAGGTGGGGCATCTTTGGTCAGTTGGGCCGGGGCGGCGGCAGGAGGTGGGGCGGCGACCTGTAGAGCCGGAGGTGTGGCGACTGCCGGAGGTGTGGCGTCATTGGTCAGTTGGGCAGGGTCGGCAGCTGGGCCGGAAGCTGCGTCGATCTGAGCATGGTCAGTGGCTGCAGGTGGAGCAGGGCTGGAGGAGAGCTCTGTGGCCGCTGCGTCAGGCTGTCTGTCTTGGGGAGGCTTTAGAGGGATCTTGACCTTGTAATAGTCCACCGTGTATAGTAGATTATAACTCAGTAAAGCCTCGCCAGCACTATTGAGATAGCGCCCGTCCGTAGTGAAGAGGTGCTCACGCTGCCAGAACAAATTAAAATTCTCAATAAAGTTTACTTTATGTAGTGGGCAGGCGGTGGAAAGCCATGAGCTTAGGCCTAGTAGTCTGCTGAAGCGGTTCGTGCCCTGAGATGGTAAAGGACCACTGATAAAAGCCTCAATGTTTAGAGAGGCTAGCATATTCAGCAGATTGGTAAAATCAGATTTAAGTTTCTCTGATTCTTGCTTATAAATAACATTTTTTCCAATGTGCAGGATCACCCTTGTCACAGCTTTGTGAGATGTAAGTAGCTCTGTGATTTTTCCTGTTATGTCAGAGATTGCGTCTTGAGGGAAGCAGTATGTTTTGGAGTTTCTCCAACTCCTGATGTTTTTCACGGTGTAATCGCCTACTATCAGGGTTGTTATGGCTTGAGTGTCCTTGGGCTTTGAGACAGTGTTTCTTCCCTGAGGCCTTGTGCTAGCGCTAGCCTGATTTTCCCTCTCATGGAGCTGGGCAGCTATGTCAGCTGGAGGTGATCGAAGCAGGCCAAAACGATTCTCAAGTTGCAATTCCATTAGCGGAGGAGGGGGGGCTGTTCCTCCTCTCGTGACAGTAGTCCATGACCGCTCGTTTTGGTGTTTGTGGTTAAGCAGTTGACGACCCTCATCTCTCGTGCGGAGAGCCCGTGTCAGGCCATTAGCTTGCCGAGCCGAGCACCGCAGGCTGGAATTTAGGGAGGGCCAGCCTGTTGCTGAGCTGATTTCTGGGTTTTGTGGAGTAGTTGTGGATTCGGAAATCACTAATCTCTTTGGGATATGTCTTTGTTTATGCTTCGGGCTCGCAGTTTGGTTAGCGATGTTAGCACGGGCTTTCTCCGGAGCTGGCAGGCTAGCCGCATCAGCTAGCTCTAGGTTGGTAGCCATAGCAGTTTGACTCGGTAGCAGTGAGTCAGCATCCCTGAGAGCTAATGATAATGTACTCACGTTGCTCGTGACATTCCGTGCAATTTGACTCGATGGCAGTGAGTTATTTGAGAGATGAAATATCGTTGTTTCCAGTACGGCAATCCTTTGAAGATGATCACAGCAGCTTATATGAGGCATATTGTCCGACAGTCTCTGGAGTGCTAGGCTATGCTAGGCTATACTTAGCCTGGGTGAGCTCCGAAAGTGCTGTTAGTGGTGATTCCATAAAAATAGGTTAACGATTCAAAATGAAAGATCGTTACTAGAAAGTGGCGTAGTAGTAAAATCAGGGGGATAAAAGAAAAAAGAAAGTTTCGTAGTTAAAAAGCAAAAAGCTGGCAGAGAAGCAGGAGCAAGCAGAGAGGCGACTGTTTCTCTATCGACTGTTTCTCTATCGGCAAGCAGGTGGTCAAAAAAGTTAATTTCAAGCCCTGCAGGGAGAGCAGGTGGTGACACACAATAGGAGTGAGTGAGAAAAGGATCAAATATTGGTGGTTAAGACTGAATAATGACATCACAACTGTTAACTGTAGTTATTCCTGTAAACCTGGTTTCAAATGCCCCACATTTTTTGCGCTGGGGCCGTTCGGCCCTCTGGTAGCGAGGACATTTTTTGTGGCCCTCTCTATCATCAAAGTTGCCCATCCATGGGTTATGGCATGACAATATTTGTTCGACCCCCGGCAACAATCTGGGTTTCTCATGTGGCCCCCCATGAAAAATAGTTGCCGACCCCTGATGTAAAATATTGTCCTGTAATTATAGTAAGATATAGATATATCTTTATATATTTGTATTTCATTTATTTTCATTCTGCATTTCATACTATACACACTTTTCCCTTGTCTACACATTTTCTACTGTCTTTTCACACACACACACACACACACACACACACACACACACACACACACACACACACACACACACACACACACACAGAGTATACATGGTGTACTTCATATATATATTCCATACTGTGGTATCAAACAAAACAGATCTAACAAGTACAACACTATAACATGTTAAAGGAAACTTTGCTATTTTGTAACCTTTTTGTCCTCGCTAATACATGCTGTGACTCAGCACCATGTCTGTCTACTCGCTCTGTCTTGGAGTGGAGACGGGATGTGTAAAGTTTCTACGAGTTGGAAATTTCAAGCCAAGGAGGTCTTATATTGTAGTTTCTAGTTAGAAATCCCTATCGATGACATCATCAGCGGGTGAACTGAACTTGGGGACGTTTTTAGATGTTTACGGCCATAACTCAATAATTCATAAGCTAATTATGACAATTTCACACAAATATCTAATAGGATAAAATTATGAAGTGAAGACATTTTATATCAAGATCTTTGAGGTTTCCGATTATTTGCTGTTGCAAAAACCCACTTTTCCCACGGATATCAAGTTTGATCTAATCTAATCTATCTCATAAACCTTTATTTCTTACCAACCACGACAGCGGGGCTGGTATTGTTTTCACCTTGTGAGTCTTTGTGTGTGTGTGATCATGGCAGAATATGGTTCTGGAGACACCTATTGTAGCGGGAACTACCACAGAAGACGTTTTGAAGTCCTTTGGCAGGTGTTTAAATGTCTGTCTGTCTGTCTGTGGACAGATTTCTTCTTATGTAATAGCATCAAACCATAGACGTTACCCGAGCAGTCCCGCCCCCAATAACCTTAAATTTTGATTGACAATGACCTGTCAGGGGTTCAATGTAGGCTTCTTGCTCCTCCTCGATGGGCTCCATGTCTTTGTGCGCTGTGCGTTTGTGCTTGGCCAGTTTGGACTTCCGCTTGTAGGTTTTGCCACAGTGGTTGCAGTTGTAGAGCTCACAGGGTGTATGATGTGCCACATTGTGGTGGGAAAGGCCGGAACCCTGCGCGAAGCGCTTCTCACACCCAGGCACAGTACACACAAAGGGTTTCTCTCCTGGAGAAGCAGGGAAAGAAGTCAGACAGTGAGAATGAAGCTTTGTTTTCATCATTATTAGGAGTCGTGAAAAATCCTGTCCTTATTGCATCAATAAAGCACCTGTAACATTTTGTCTTTTCATGACAACCCATGAACAAACAAACAACATACCGTAAGTCCAAAAAGGTAAGTTGTATTCTTGCAGCTCTAAAATATGAACAATATACTTTTTGTTGTCAATTCACAGATTAAATGTTTTCATCATAGAAATGTCACAGAGAGAGATAGCTTAATAGCGTCGGCGGGGAACTTGATTTGTTTGGACCAAATTAATCAATCCCGGCAAAAGAAAACACCACATAAAACAGTAAAAATGTATGTTGAGAAAGTAAAACTTGACATTTTCAGCATGTAGGTTGCTAGCTTGCAGGTTCTTGTTGTTGTTTCATGTAGTGACAGGTACTTTGAAAACACACCGGGACACACCAATGCAGAGTTTTATAATCGAAGAGTTAACTTCTTAGATTAGTAGTTTATTTGATTGGTATGTCTATTGATTTTATGTCCGAACTAAGCTAAAAAATAAAAACAAAGCACACATACAGACACACACATACAGACAGGCCCGAGCCAGTAGTGTGAAAATGGGCCAGTGAAATGACCTCTGACCTTAGAACTGCTGTTCAGTCCTGATACACATAATGAGAATTGAACAGCAGTTCCCCCTCCGCTGTGCTATATTCAAGACCTTTTCCCAAACTTTTCAGACCAAGACCAATAAATTAACAAATAAATGTTACATAGTTTTCCAAACTTTGCAGACTGCTTAAACCCTAGAATGTAAATAGAGACCCTTCCTGAAGCTGATTGATTTGGTAGAACCAAATTAATCAATCCTGGCAAAAGAAAACACCACATAAAACAGTAAAACACGTATGTTGAGCAGGTAAAACTTGACATTTTCAGCATGTAGGTTGCTAGCTTGCAGGTTCTTGTTGTTGTTTCATGTAGCAACAGGTACTTTGAAAACACGCTGGGACACACAATGCAGAGCTTATACTCGCAGCCTACTTCCATTGTGTCAGACTACATTGTGTCAGACTACATTGTGTCAGACTACATTGAGTCTAACTGTGAGCCAAGAATGAATAAGTGCTTCAGTTGAGGCTTCAGGTGGTAGCACAGTGGCTTAGTAGACTCACAGCTCCTACCTGCTCACTCATGATAAGCTGTTGAGCACCAGCTAAATGGTTACAATGTAATGTCAAAACAAATATTACCGCTGTGAATCCTCATGTGCACCTTGAGGTTTCCAGAGATGGTGGGAAAAAAATAGCCCTGCTCTACAGTATGTCATAAACTGGGCTGAACCGTGACTATTTAGGGGTGAGATACTCTTAAATTATGAATGATTCCAGGGGCCACATTTATCAACAACCGCCCATTCTCACCCTGTGATTGGTGAGGTCGCTCAGCGGCCGAGCTGCGTCTGCGAGCCGGCGAAGCGGTCGAGACCAACAGGGCACGGTAGACATGAGCGCTGCCAGTTCAGCGGGTGAGCCAGCGAGGGACGCTCAATTTCTCTCACTCATTATAAGCTGTTGGGCACCAGCTAAATGGTTACAAGGCGATGTAAAGAAAAACAGAAAATATTACCAGTGTGAATCCTCATGTGGTTCTTGAGGTTGTTGGACTGGCTGAATGACAGACTGCAGCCTTCAACTGAGCATTTGAAAGGCCGCTCTCCTGCAAGCAAGAGAAGAGATAAACAAGATAAAAGTCAGGCTTTACAGGGTTCTTACAACTTTTCCAGGAATAAATCTCTATATTTTTCCTAGACTTCTGGCTTTGATGTTTTTGGTCGGTCAACATTGTCATGTGTGCAAGATTATTATTATATTTGAAGGCCGGCGGGGCGAAACATCATATTAAAAGAAATGCATATGGAGCATATATTGCTTGGAAGTGACAAAAAATATAGAAAATGTATCAAATCAATACAGCAACGATAACCAGAAACAACACACTAAACTGAGCTTGAACAAAAATAGGTAAAAAGAAAATAAATAAATAAAGCAGACATAACTCATAACAAAACACAATAAACTGACCTAAAAATTATACATAAACTAAAACTATATCTTTCTGCATAACATCTTTGCTCAGTCTCTTCTTAAAACCAACTCTGCTGGTAATTGAAACTAAATGCTGCTGAAGTCTGTTCCAGTAGGTAATTGCCCTGTACATGACAGTTCTTTTTAAAGGATCAGTTCTGGGGTTAGGCAAGCTGAAAACACCTCTCAAGGCTTGTCTTGTGCCATAGTTGTGACCATCACTAGCAAGCAACAGCTGAGAAGAGAGACAAGCAGGTTTATGTGATGTATAGATGTTTTTCAAAAACAGAATCAGTCTACAAGCTAGTGTGTGTGTGTGTGTTTGTGTGTGTGTGTGTGTGTGTGTGTGTGTGTGTGTGTGTGTGTGTGCGTGCGCCCCAGGCAGGCAGACAGACAGTGTCTGTATAAAAACTATCCATTTGAATTTTGTTTTATAATCGAAGAGTTAACTTCTTAGATTAGTAGTTTATTTGATTGGTATGTCTATTGATTTTATGTCCGAAGCTAAAAAATAAAAATAAAACACACAGACACACACATACAGACAGGCCCGAGCCAGTAGTGTGAAAATGGGCCCGTGAAATGACCTCTGACCTTAGAACTGCTGTTCAGTCCTGATACACATATATGAGAATTGAACAGCAGTTCCACCTCTGCTGTACTATATTCAAGACCTTTTCCCAAACTTTTCAGACCAAGACCAATAAATTAACAAATAAATGTTACATAGTTTTCCAAACTTTGCAGACTGCTTAAACCCTAGAATGTAAATAGAGACCCTTCCTGAAGCTGATTGATTTGGTAGAACCAAATTAATCAATCCTGGCAAAAGAAAACACCACATAAAACAGTAAAACACGTATGTTGAGCAGGTAAAACTTGACATTTTCAGCATGTAGGTTGCTAGCTTGCAGGTTCTTGTTGTTGTTTCATGTAGCAACAGGTACTTTGAAAACACGCTGGGACACACAATGCAGAGCTTATACTCGCAGCCTACTTCCATTGTGTCAGACTACATTGTGTCAGACTACATTGTGTCAGACTACATTGTGTCAGACTACATTGAGTCTAACTGTGAGCCAAGAATGAATAAGTGCTTCAGTTGAGGCTTCAGGTGGTAGCACAGTGGCTTAGTAGACTCACAGCTCCTACCTGCTCACTCATGATAAGCTGTTGAGCACCAGCTAAATGGTTACAATGTAATGTCAAAACAAATATTACCGCTGTGAATCCTCATGTGCACCTTGAGGTTTCCAGAGATGGTGGGAAAAAAATAGCCCTGCTCTACAGTATGTCATAAACTGGGCTGAACCGTGACTATTTAGGGGTGAGATACTCTTAAATTATGAATGATTCCAGGGGCCACATTTATCAACAACCGCCCATTCTCACCCTGTGATTGGTGAGGTCGCTCAGCGGCCGAGCTGCGTCTGCGAGCCGGCGAAGCGGTCGAGACCAACAGGGCACGGTAGACATGAGCGCTGCCAGTTCAGCGGGTGAGCCAGCGAGGGACGCTCAATTTCTCTCACTCATTATAAGCTGTTGGGCACCAGCTAAATGGTTACAAGGCGATGTAAAGAAAAACAGAAAATATTACCAGTGTGAATCCTCATGTGGTTCTTGAGGTTGTTGGACTGGCTGAATGACAGACTGCAGCCTTCAACTGAGCATTTGAAAGGCCGCTCTCCTGCAAGCAAGAGAAGAGATAAACAAGATAAAAGTCAGGCTTTACAGGGTTCTTACAACTTTTCCAGGAATAAATCTCTATATTTTTCCTAGACTTCTGGCTTTGATGTTTTTGGTCGGTCAACATTGTCATGTGTGCAAGATTATTATTATATTTGAAGGCCGGCGGGGCGAAACATCATATTAAAAGAAATGCATATGGAGCATATATTGCTTGGAAGTGACAAAAAATATAGAAAATGTATCAAATCAATACAGCAACGATAACCAGAAACAACACACTAAACTGAGCTTGAACAAAAATATGTAGAAAGAAAACAAATAAATAAAGCAGACATAAGTCATAACAAAACACAATAAACGGACATAAAAATTATAAACTAAAACTATATCTTTCTGCATAACATCTTTGCTCAGTCTCTTCTTAAAACCAACTCTGCTGGTAATTGAAACTAAATGCTGCTGAAGTCTGTTGCAGTAGGTAATTGCCCTGTACATGACAGTTCTTTTTAAAGGATCAGTTCTGGGTTTAGGCAAGCTGAAAACACCTCTCAAGACTTGTCTTGTGCCATAGTTGTGACCATCACTAGCAAGCAACAGCTGAGAAGAGAGACAAGCAGGTTTATGTGATGTATAGATGTTTTTCAAAAACAGAATCAGGCTACAAGCTAGTGTGTGTGTGTGTGTGTGTGTGTGTGTGTGTGTGTGTGTGTGTGTGTGTGTGTGTGTGTGTGTGTGTGTGTCTGTGAGTGTGTGTGTGTGTGTGTGTGTGTGTGTGTGTGTGCGTGTGTGCGCACGCCCCAGGCAGGCAGACAGACCGTGTCTGTATAAAAACTATCCATTTGAATTTCGTTTTATAATCGAAGAGTTAACTTCTTAGATTAGTAGTTTATTTGATTGGTATGTCTATTGATTTTATGTCCGAACTAAGCTAAAAAATAAAAACAAAACACACATACAGACACACACATACAGACAGGCCCGAGCCAGTAGTGTGAAAATGGGCCAGTGAAATGACCTCTGACCTTAGAACTGCTGTTCAGTCCTGATACACATATATGAGAATTGAACAGCAGTTCCCCCTCCGCTGTACTATATTCAAGACCTTTTCCCAAACTTTTCAGACCAAGACCAATAAATTAACAAATACATGTTACATAGTTTTCCAAACTTTGCAGACTGCTTAAACCCTAGAATGTAAATAGAGACCCTTCCTGAAGCTGATTGATTTGGTAGAACCAAATTAATCAATCCTGGCAAAAGAAAACGCCATATAAAACAGTAAAACACGTATGTTGAGAAAGTAAAACTTGACATTTTCAGCATGTAGGTTGCTAGCTTGCAGGTTCTTGTTGTTGTTTCATGTAGTGACAGGTACTTTGAAAACACACCGGGACACACAATGCAGAGCTTATACTCGCAGCCTACTTCCATTGTGTCAGACTACATTGAGTCTAACTGTGAGCCAAGAATGAATACGTGCTTCAGTTGAGGCTTGAGGTGGCAGCACAGTCGCTTAGTACAGAGGTTCTCAAATGTTTTTCAGCGAAGGACCCCTTACAAGATAGAAAATATACCGGGGACCCCCTCATTCTGATTTGTGATTTTGGGCTAAGCTAATTGTTTCCACGGTAACGCGCTTGACATTTAAATTGATAGGTTTGTTAGATTAGAATGTAATCCAGGAACCATTTTAGATTTAAAGCATCAAATATTTTCGTTGAACTATGAAGCTTTTGCACGCAAAAATGTTTTTATTTTTATTTTCCTGAAAACTTTTCGCGGGACCCGGACCCCTGGGGGTCCCCGGATACCCATTTGAGAACCACTGGCTTAGTAGACTCACAGCTCCTACCTGCTCACTCATGATAAGCTGTTGAGCACCAGCTAAATGGTTACAATGTAATGTAAAAACAAATATTACCACTGCGAATCCTCATGTGCACCTTGAGGTTTCCGGAGGTGGTGGAAAAGAATTAAAAAAAAAAAAAAAATTAGAACTCATCCGTGGGCCGGTCTGACTTGATTGGCGGGTCAGATTCAGCCTGCGGGCCGCCAGTTGAATAGCCCTGCTCTACAGTATGTCATAAACTCTGGGCTGAACCGTGACTATTTAGGGGTGAGATACTCTTAAATTGTGAATGATTCCAGGGGCCGCATTTATCAACAACCACCCATTTACACCCTGTGATTGGTGAGATACAACTGTTTCATTAATCACACATGAACCCTGTCGTAGAATGATTTCTGCACTGGTTCTCCTGCGCTCGTTTGATAAATGAGGGTAATTGAGTGTAACTGTGACCCAGGAACTATAAATCGGTGGTTCTGAGGCCAAGCAAGGCGCACAATTGCTCAGCCACAATTGCTCAGCGGCCGAGCTGCGTCTGCGAGCCGGCGAAGAGGGTGAGACCAACAAGGCACGGTAGACATGAGCGCTGCTAGTTCAGCGTCGAGCCAGCGAGGGACGCTCAATTTCTCTCACTCATTATAAGCTGTTGGGCACCAGCTAAATGGTTACAATGCGATGTAAAGAAAAACAGAAAATATTACCAGTGTGACTCATCATGTGGCTCTTGAGGTGCTGGGACTGGGTGACTGACACACTGCAGCCTTCAACTGAGCATTTGAAAGGCCGCTCTCCTGCAAGCAAGAGAAGAGATAAACAAGATAAAAGTCAGGCTTTACAGGGTTCTTACAACTTTTCCAGGAATAAATCTCTATATTTTTCCTAGACTTCTGGCTTTGATGTTTTTGGTCAGTCAACATTGTCATGTGTGCAAGATTATTATTATATTTGAAAGGCCGGCGGGGAGAAACGCCATATTAAAAGAAATGCATATGGAGCATATATTGCTTGGAAGCGACAAAAAATATAGAAAATGTATCAAATCAATACAGCAACGATAACCAGAAACAACACACTAAACTGAGCTTGAACAAAAATAGGTAAAAAGAAAATAAATAAATAAAGCAGACATAACTCATAACAAAACACAATAAACTGACCTAAAAATTATACATAAACTAAAACTATATCTTTCTGCATAACATCTTTGCTCAGTCTCTTCTTAAAACCAACTCTGCTGGTAATTGAAACTAAATGCTGCTGAAGTCTGTTCCAGTAGGTAATTGCCCTGTACATGACAGTTCTTTTTAAAGGATCAGTTCTGGGGTTAGGCAAGCTGAAAACACCTCTCAAGGCTTGTCTTGTGCCATAGTTGTGACCATCACTAGCAAGCAACAGCTGAGAAGAGAGACAAGCAGGTTTATGTGATGTATAGATGTTTTTCAAAAACAGAATCAGTCTACAAGCTAGTGTGTGTGTGTGTGTTTGTGTGTGTGTGTGTGTGTGTGTGTGTGTGTGTGTGTGTGTGTGTGTGTGTGCGTGCGCCCCAGGCAGGCAGACAGACAGTGTCTGTATAAAAACTATCCATTTGAATTTTGTTTTATAATCGAAGAGTTAACTTCTTAGATTAGTAGTTTATTTGATTGGTATGTCTATTGATTTTATGTCCGAAGCTAAAAAATAAAAATAAAACACACAGACACACACATACAGACAGGCCCGAGCCAGTAGTGTGAAAATGGGCCCGTGAAATGACCTCTGACCTTAGAACTGCTGTTCAGTCCTGATACACATATATGAGAATTGAACAGCAGTTCCCCCTCCGCTGTGCTATATTCAAGACCTTTTCCCAAACTTTTCAGACCAAGACCAATAAATTAACAAATAAATGTTACATCGTTTTCCAAACTTTGCAGACTGCTTAAACCCTAGAATGTAAATAGAGACCCTTCCTGAAGCTGATTGATTTGGTAGAAGCAAATTAATAAATCCTGGCAAAAGAAAACGCCACATAAAACAATAAAACACGTATGTTGAGAAAGTAAAACTTGACATTTTCAGCATGTAGGTTGCTAGCTTGCAGGTTCTTGTTGTTGTTTCATGTAGTGACAGGTACTTTGAAAACACACCGGGACACACCAATGCAGAGCTTATACTCGCAGCCTACTTCCATTGTGTCAGACTACATTGAGTCTAACTGTGAGCCATGAATGAATACGTGCTTCAGTTGAGGCTTGAGGTGGCAGCACAGTGGCTTAGTAGACTCACAGCTCCTACCTGCTCACTCATGATAAGCTGTTGAGCACCAGCTAAATGGTTACAATGTTATGTAAAAACAAATATTACCGCTGTGAATCCTCCTGTGCTCCTTGAGGTTTCCGGAGGTGGTGGGGGAAAAATAGCCCTGCTCTACAGTATGTCATAAACTCTGGGCTGAACCGTGACTATTTAGGGGTGAGATACTCTTAAATTGTGAATGATTCCAGGGGCCACATTTATCAACAACCGCACATTCTCACCCTGTGATTGGTGAGGTCGCTCAGCAGCCGAGCTGCGTCTGCGAGCCACCAAAGCGGGCGAGACCAACAGGGCACGGTAGACATGGGCGCTGCCAGTTCAGCGGGCGAGCCAGCGAGGGATGCTCAATTTCTCTCACTCATTATAAGCTCTTGGGCACCAGCTAAATGGTTACAATGCGATGTAAAGAAAAACAAAATATTACCAGTGTGAATCCTCATGTGTTTCTTGAGGTTGCAGGACTGGCTGAATAACAGACTGCAGCCTTCAACTGAGCATTTGAAAGGCCGCTCTCCTGCAAGCAAGAGAAGAGATAAACACGATAAAAGTCAGGCTTTACAGGGTTCTTACAACTTTTCCAGGAATAAATCTCTATATTTTTCCTAGACTTCTGGCTTTGATGTTTTTGGTCGGTCAACATTGTCATGTGTGCAATATTATTATTATATTTGAAGGCCGGCGGGGTGAAACGTCATATTAAAATAAATGCATATGGAGCATATTGCTTGGAAGCGACAAGAAATATAGAAAATGTATCAAATCAATACAGCAACGATAACCAGAAACAACACACTAAATTGAGCTTGAACAAAAATAGGTAAAAAGAAAATAAATAAATAAAGCAGACATAACTCATAACAAAACACAATAAACTGACCTAAAAATTATACATAAACTAAAACTATCTCTTTCTGCATAACATCTTTGCTCAGTCTCTTCTTAAAACCAACTATGCTGGTAATTGAAACTAAATGCTGCTGAAGTCTGTTCCAGTAGGTAACTGCCCTGTACATGACAGTTCTTTTTAAAGGATCAGTTCTGGGTTTAGGCAAGATGAAAACACCTCTCAAGGCTTGTCTTGTGCCATACTGTAGTTGTGACCATCACTAGCAAGCAACAGCTGAGAAGAGAGACAAGCAGGTTTATGTGATGTATTGTACAGTATAGATGTTTTTCAAAAACAGAATCAGGCTACAAGCTAGTGTGTGTGTGTGTGTGTGTGTGTGTGTGTGTGTGTGTGTGTGTGTGTGTGTGTGTGTGTGTGTGTGTGTGTGAGTGTGAGTGTGTGCGTGCGCCCCAGGCAGGCAGACAGACAATGTCTGTATAAAAACTATCCATTTGAATTTTGTTTTATAATCGAAGAGTTAACTTCTTAGATTAGTAGTTTATTTGATTGGTATGTCTATTGATTTTATGTCCGAAGCTAAAAAATAAAAACAAAACACACATACAGACACACACATACAGACAGGCCCGAGCCAGTAGTGTGAAAATGGGCCCGTGAAATGACCTCTGACCTTAGAACTGCTGTTCAGTCATGATACACATATATGAGAATTTAACAGCAGTTCCCCCCCTGCTGTACTATATTCAAGACCTTTTCCCAAACTTTTCAGACCAAGACCAATAAATTAACAAATAAATGTTACATCGTTTTCCAAACTTTGCAGACTGCTTAAACCCTAGAATGTAAATAGAGACCCTTCCTGAAGCGGATTGATTTGGTAGAACCAAATTAATAAATCCCGGCAAAAGAAAATGCCAGATAAAACAGTAAAACACGTATGTTGAGAAAGTAAAACTTGACATTTTCAGCATGTAGGTTGCTAGCTTGCAGGTTCTTGTTGTTGTTTCATGTAGCGACAGGTACTTTGAAAACACACCGGGACACACAATGCAGAGCTTATACTCGCAGCCTACTTCCATTGTGTCAGACTACATTGAGTCCAACTGTGAGCCAAGAATGAATACGTGCTTCAGTTGAGGCTTGAGGTGGCAGCACAGTGGCTTAGTACAGAGGTTCTCAAATGTTTTTCAGCGAAGGACCCCTTACAAGATAGAAAATATACCGGGGACCCCCTCATTCTGATTTGTGATTTTGGGCTAAGCTAATTGTTTCCACGGTAATGCGCTTGACATTTAAATTGATAGGTTTGTTAGATTAGAATGTAATCCATGAACCATTTTAGATTTAAAGCATCAAATATTTTCGTTGAACTATGAAGCTTTTGCACACAAAAAAGTTTTTATTTTTATTTTCCTGAAAACCTTTCTCGGACCCGGACCCCTGGGGGTCCCCGGATACCCATTTGAGAACCACTGGCTTAGTAGACTCACAGCTCCTACCTGCTCACTCATGATAAGCTGTTGAGCACCAGCTAAATGGTTACAATCAGAGTTGTGGTCCGTTACTCAAAAAAGTAATATATTACACATTACACATTACTTTCAAAAAAAGTAATGCCTTACTTTACTTGATTACTCCCTGGAGAAAGTAATTCGTTACACTACTCGTTACATTACTTTTGCGTTACTCCGTAACATCGCCTGAGATGCATTGTCACGTAATTTGCCAGTTAAAGGATGGGTTTTCCGTGGGGAATATGAATATATATTAAATCTCACGCCCCTAAGGTTTTCAAATCCGTTGAAATTTTTGAAATTGGTTGTTTACAGCCTGAGATATCACCAGAAATCCACTCTGTGTGGGGGGGTGGGGGGGAGGTGCGGGTGCGGGGACTCGAAATACTACATTTCCCACAATGCACTGGGCTCGCGTGGCCTTCGTTTCCATGCCCACCCCTCAGGCGTTTGGCTGATATCTAACTCCAGTAGGTGGCGGTAATGCACATATATGTTTGCCAACCGCCATAAAACTCAAAGAAGAAGAAGAAGAAGGCTTCGACAATAAAACATATCAAGAAGAAGAAATAATCGAAAATAAAATTGCCTCCAAATTGCACCAAATTTAAACCAAAGTATATATGTCGGGAGATGTCTTCATAAAAAAAAAATCATGCATTTTAAGGCATTTTCGTAGGAGTTACGCGCATCTGATGTTGTAACTATTAAAAATGTGTCTGTCCGTGCTTCCGTTCCCGAGAAAATCGTCTCTTTGCAAGGAGCTATGGAAAGCTAACCTAGCTACAGCAGGCTAGGTGGTCGAAAAAGATGGCTGCCTTTTTGTTTTTCTTCAGACCTCTGAAGGGGCGTGGAGGACCTCTAGAGGCGGGACCATGGCCAACAACAGTTGTAGTTCATAGGTGCACGACTTCCGCAAGGCGGGGATTGTCACTCTGACGCGTTTTGCGTCAGAGCGACATGGAAATAATGTGATAGATGCTTGATAGGCATCGCAGGGAATAACCAATTTCAAAAATTTCAACGGATTCGAAAACCTTAGGGGCGTGAGATTTAATATATATTCATATTCCCCACGGAAAACCCATCCTTTAACAATACAACATTAATCCTTACATATATGCCCATATATTAGCACAAATCTCTATCGTAATAAGGTAGGTTGCAAAACTTTTCCTGTCTGATGGTGGCTGTCCGTTCCCTGCCATCTGTATTTTGCTCAATATGTTTCTGAAAAATGGCGATTTCATTCTACTGTTGAAACTGGCAACATTTCCTCTACCATGTAGGAGGAGGCAACACGCCTGTCCATCTCTGATTTTGATGTTACCTGGTGAAAAGAAAGCTTTTGCTGCTTGCTTGGGGTCGAGGCAGGCGACTCAGCTTGGGTCTGCAACCAGCTTTGTGTTAGCATGTTTCCACTGCAGATGCTTTGAGAGGTTTATGTCGTAGGCTACTCTGTCCAGGGCGTTTGCAGTTTCACATTCTTGTCCTTCCGCGCAACGGCGCTTTTTGGCAGATTGCTGGCAGACTATTATGGAACATACCGCACTGCGCCCACTTTACTAGAACATGTTGTATTTACAAGGGGTATTTACAGACCCCATCGCTGTATGTGGGTTTCTCTTATGGTTTACGTTTACATTTAATTTAATTTAATTTTGTCCAATATTCAGATATTCCAGAATTGCATGTTGTGTTAAAATACATATTATTTATATCTAACACTCTTTAGCCTGATTTAATTGTAAAACAGAGTGTAAAAAGTTATGCAAAGCCTTCTGGGAAATTTAACCCGTGGAAGAGGAAAGTGGGCGGAGTTCCCAGCATGCCCTGGGGGTACTGTGTTTTTGTGTCAAATATTTGTTTGTCAATGTGTTTTGGAGGTTAAAATGATTTATTGTTCTATATGCATGATGTTAGTTATCTGATAAGTTATGTGTCGACTAATAGTGCTGTTCTACATGCTGATACAAAGTTGAAATATTGGCACCATGATTGATTCTGCTGTGCAGTTAAATGACCCGTCTGATGGGACACAGGATCTGCTATTAAAACGGAGATCTTTTCTCTCTATACTTATCTTGCTAGTACGCATGTAACGAGGTAAGCGTTTGATTAGTAACTGTAATGTGATTACTGCACTTAGGTACAGTAGTGCCTTACACTACTCGTTACCGACAAAAGTAATGTGATTACAGTAACGCGTTACTTACCCCCAACTCTGGTTACAATGTAGTGTAAAAAACAACTGTTTCATAAATCACACATGAACCCTGTCGTGGAATGATTTCTGCGCTGGTTCGGTCGTTTGATAAATGAGGGTCATTGAGTGTAACTGTGACCCAGGAACTATAAATCGGTGGTTCTGAGGCCAAGCAAGGCGCACAATTGCTCAGCCACCGAGGTCGCTCAGCGGCCGAGCTGCATCTGCGAGCCGGCGAAGCAGGCGAGACCAACAGGGCATGGTAGACATGGGGGCTGCCAGTTCAGCGGGCGAGCCAGCGAGGGACGCTCAATTTATCAATTTCTCTCACTCATTATAAGCTGTTGGGCACCAGCTAAATGGTTACAATGCGATGTAAAGAAAAACAAAACATTACCAGTGTGAATCATCATGTGTTGCTTGAGGTTGCAGGACTGGCTGAATGACTCACTGCAGCCTTTAACTGAGCATTTGAAAGGCCGCTCTCCTGCAAGCAAGAGAAGAGATAAACACGATAAAAGTCAGGCTTTACAGGGTTCTTACAACTTTTCCAGGAATAAATCTCTATATTTTTCCTAGACTTCTGGCTTTGATGTTTTTGGTCGGTCAACATTGTCATGTGTGCAATATTATTATTATATTTGAAGGCCGGCGGGGTGAAACGTCATATTAAAATAAATGCATATGGAGCATATTGCTTGGAAGCGACAAAAAATATAGAAAATGTATCAAATCAATACAGCAACGATAACCAGAAACAACACACTAAATTGAGCTTGAACAAAAATAGGTAAAAAGAAAATAAATAAATAAAGCAGACATAACTCATAACAAAACACAATAAACTGACCTAAAAATTATACATAAACTAAAACTATCTCTTTCTGCATAACATCTTTGCTCAGTCTCTTCTTAAAACCAACTATGCTGGTAATTGAAACTAAATGCTGCTGAAGTCTGTTCCAGTAGGTAACTGCCCTGTACATGACAGTTCTTTTTAAAGGATCAGTTCTGGGTTTAGGCAAGATGAAAACACCTCTCAAGGCTTGTCTTGTGCCATACTGTAGTTGTGACCATCACTAGCAAGCAACAGCTGAGAAGAGAGACAAGCAGGTTTGTGTGATGTATTGTACAGTATAGATGTTTTTCAAAAACAGAATCAGGCTACAAGCTAGTGTGTGTGTGTGTGTGTGTGTGTGTGTGTGTGTGTGTGTGTGTGTGTGTGTGTGTGTGTGTGTGTGTGTGTGTGTGTGAGTGTGAGTGTGTGCGTGCGCCCCAGGCAGGCAGACAGACAATGTCTGTATAAAAACTATCCATTTGAATTTTGTTTTATAATCGAAGAGTTAACTTCTTAGATTAGTAGTTTATTTGATTGGTATGTCTATTGATTTTATGTCCGAAGCTAAAAAATAAAAATAAAACACACAGACACACACATACAGACAGGCCCGAGCCAGTAGTGTGAAAATGGGCCCGTGAAATGACCTCTGACCTTAGAACTGCTGTTCAGTCCTGATACACATATATGAGAATTTAACAGCAGTTCCCCCCCTGCTGTACTATATTCAAGACCTTTTCCCAAACTTTTCAGACCAAGACCAATAAATTAACAAATAAATGTTACATCGTTTTCCAAACTTTGCAGACTGCTTAAACCCTAGAATGTAAATAGAGACCCTTCCTGAAGCGGATTGATTTGGTAGAACCAAATTAATAAATCCCGGCAAAAGAAAACGCCAGATAAAACAGTAAAACACGTATGTTGCGAAAGTAAAACTTGACATTTTCAGCATGTAGGTTGCTAGCTTGCAGGTTCTTGTTGTTGTTTCATGTAGCGACAGGTACTTTGAAAACACACCGGGACACACAATGCAGAGCTTATACTCGCAGCCTACTTCCATTGTGTCAGACTACATTGAGTCTAACTGTGAGCCAAGAATGAATACGTGCTTCAGTTGAGGCTTGAGGTGGCAGCACAGTAGCTTAGTAAAGAGGTTCTCAAATGTTTTTCAGCAAAGGACCCCTTACAAGATAGAAAATATACCGGGGACCCCCTCATTCTGATTTGTGATTTTGGGCTAAGCTAATTGTTTCCACAGTAACGCGCTTGACATTTAAATTGATAGGTTTGTTAGATTAGAATGTAATCCATGAACCATTTTAGATTTAAAGCATCAAATATTTTCGTTGAACTATGAAGCTTTTGCACACAAAAAAGTTTTTATTTGTATTTTCCTGAAAACCTTTCTCGGACCCGGACCCCTGGGGGTCCCCGGATACCCATTTGAGAACCACTGGCTTAGTAGACTCACAGCTCCTACCTGCTCACTCATGATAAGCTGTTGAGCACCAGCTAAATGGTTACAATGTAATGTAAAAACAAATATTACCACTGCGAATCCTCATGTGCACCTTGAGGTTTCCGGAGGGGGTGGGAAAAAATAAAAAAATAAAAAAATAAATTTAGAACTCATCCGTGGGCCGGTCTGACTTGATTGGCGGGTCAGATTCAGCCTGCGGGCCGCCAGTTGAATAGCCCTGCTCTACAGTATGTCATAAACTCTGGGCTGAACCGTGACTATTTAGGGGTGAGATACTCTTAAATTATGAATGATTTCAGGGGCCGCATTTATCAACAACCACCCATTCTCACCCTGTGATTGGTGAGATACAACTGTTTCATAAATCACACATGAACCCTGTCGTAGAATGATTTCTGCGCTGGTTCTCCTGCGCTCGTTTGATAAATGAGGGTCATTGAGTGTAACTGTGACCCAGGCGCACAATTGCTCAGCCACCGAGGTCGCTCAGCGGCCGAGCTGCGTCTGCGAGCCGGCGAGACCAACAGGGCACGGTAGACATGAGTGCTGCCAGTTCAGCGTCGAGCCAGTGAGGGACGCTCAATTTCTCTCACTCATTATAAGCTGTTGGGCACCAGCTAAATGGTTACAATGCGATGTAAAGAAAAACAGAAAATATTACCAGTGTGAATCCTCATGTGGATCTTGAGGTCGCTGGACTGGCTGAATGATGCACAGCAGCCTTCAACTGAGCATTTGAAAGGCCGCTCTCCTGCAAGCAAGAGAAGAGATAAACAAGATAAAAGTCAGGCTTTACAGGGTTCTTACAACTTTTCCAGGAATAAATCTCTATATATTTTCCTAGACTTCTGGCTTTGATGTTTTTGGTCGGTCAACATTGTCATGTGTGCAAGATTATTATTATATTTGAAGGCCGGCGGGGCAAAACGTCATATTAAAAGAAATGCATATGGAGCATATATTGCTTGGAAGCGACAAAAAATATAGAAAATGTATCAAATCAATACAGCAACGATAACCAGAAACAACACACTAAATTGAGCTTGAACAAAAATAGGTAAAAAGAAAATAAATAAATAAAGCAGACATAACTCATAACAAAACACAATAAACTGACCTAAAAATTATACATAAACTAAAATTATATCTTTCTGCATAACATCTTTGCGCAGTCTCTTCTTAAAACCAACTCTGCTGGTAATTGAAACTTAATGCTGCTGAAGTCTGTTCCAGTAGGTAATTGCCCTGTACATGACAGCTCTTTTGAAAGGATCAGTTCTGGGTTTAGGCAAGCTGAAAACACCTCTCAAGGCTTGTCTTGTGCCATAGTTGTGACCATCACTAGCAAGCAACAGCTGAGAAGAGAGACAAGCAGGTTTATGTGATGTACAGTATATGTATAGATGTTTTTCAAAAACAGAATCAGGCTACAAGCGTGCGTGTGTGTATGCGCGTGCATGTGTGTGTGCGCGCGCACTAGGGATGTTCATTTTGAAAATTTTCCAAAATCGATAATCGGTGAAAATTAACGATCAATTATCGATTATCGATCATATTAATAGTTAGAAAATGTTCAATATATATATATATATTTTTTTTTTACAAAATGAATGCCTATGGCAGAAAATACGAAAGACAACGTGTTCTCCTCAATGAACTCTTTATTTCAATGTGTCTCCTCTCCAACACTGCTGTCCCCGGCGCATGCCGGTGTGAATTCCCCATGTTTAAAACAGTTTTGTTGGCACAAAGGCCCGTGCCCAGCCAGAAAACTAGAGACTATATGAAGCTCCACCTCACGTTAGTCGGCTGTGCAATGGAGTGGGGTGAGGAGGAACGAATTCCACCCAAACCTAATCCAAAAAAATTAAAAATAATAATAATAATAATAACAAAATCAATCCAAATGCCACAGGATCGATTCCAATCCTTAACGATCAATTATCGATTTTCGATAATTGATGAACATCCCTAGCGCGCACACACGCATGCGCATGAGTTCTAAAAAAAAAAGCTAAACAAGTCAGATCCACTATGAATGTTTTTCAGGAGATGCTGTGATGTAGCCACAAGAAAGGTGCATTATAAATGTTTTTTCAGGAGATGTGTGATGTTGCTAGCTAGGTTCTAAACAAGAAATATGGTTAACATGTTTACAGTAGTTTTCCTTTCTTGCTGCAGTACAATGTTACAATGCTGTGAGATGTAGCTTTTCATGAGATACTCAGTATTTAATACTGTGCTAGGTTCTAAACAAGAAAGAATGTTTACAGTTGTTTTCCTTTCCTGATGCACTATAAATGTTTACAATGCTGTGGTGTAGCTAAGAGAGGTCAGGATTGACCAAACTATATTTCAAATGGCTGTGTTGTGTTGTAGAATACTTAGATTTGTTTCAAATGTGTTTACTTTTGTGGCTTTAACACAGCTTTTGTTGCACAGAAATTAAAGACTTTTAAATGAAAATTAAGCTACTTTTGCAATGTAGTGAAATGCAAGTTTTGGAAATTGTGGTGGCGCGTTGTGTCAAGTGTACATATAATGGGATTAATAGCTCGGGGAACGGTCCGGCCCTCGGCCCCTTAGGTTTCTGACAATGTGGCCCCCTGAACAATTTAGCTGATTAGCCCTGCCCTAGAATGTAAATAGAGACCCTTCCTGAAGCTTTTTATCCTGAGGAAATGAAGATTAGCCTCACACGCCTGCTCATGAAGACATTAGCAGTCTTGTCATGTTGGGAGCCAGCAGAAACAGAGCAGTGTAACAAAATGTAGTTAAACCCAGTCCCAGACATAGGATAACGCAATTCTACATTTGTGCACCTTTATAAAACAACAAACAAAAAAGATCAATCAGTGAGTTCCTGTGTGTTGCAGCATACCTGTATGTATGTATGCGTGCATCTTCAGTGTACGTCCTGCAAAAAGCCACAAAGACATGAAGCTCAGATTCAGCAAAGCCATTACAGGGCGCGTTTACATGCACACCAATTTCTGATCTTAATGTGATTAAAACCAGTGTTTCCCCTACAATTGTACAGGACTGGCGGGCCAGCCAGGCCAACAAGGCCCCCGCCAGGCCTGATTTTTTTTTACACTAATAACATAAATGACTAATATGAATGAATAATGACATCACAGTCTAATCATAATGTTAATATTATCCAAATCTGGCTTCATACTGCCAAAATTTCAGTTGCCAGCGAGGGTCCCCCCTGCCGTCGGTTTAGGTTTTGAAGTCCCTCCAGGCCTGAAGAAAAGTCTAGACTAGAGTAAACACTGAAAACAATACTACCAACTCTAGCAGATGTCATGTAAATGCAAGGCCCAGTCACATCTGGAACAATACCTATAAAGATAACTGAAAACTGTAACGATACATTGTTCCTCAAGCATCCAAACTACAATATCTGTGATCAGTTCATCGGCAAAAAAGTAGCACTGTAACTCTACCGCCTCCTTTCATTGATTGGTTGAATTGTGTCATTGTTGTCTCTGCATTCAAAACAAATCTCTCTGAGATCTAACCAAAAATATAATGATAATTATTTTTGGGCGTTTTTATAGTTATAATTGTAGTGAGAATATTTGCTATTTACTGCTGACTGCTGAGAAAAGTTTAAATTTTCTTGGAAACGGAAGGTCAGATCACGATCCCTCTGAAAGACTACATGTATTTTTTCACCCCGAATCCAATGCCCCCATCCGTGAGTCTCTACGACTTACGATTGTGGAGATATGTCCGCCCTGCCTGCAGGACTACAGGAGAGAGATAAAGGACAGTAGGGGGTAGGGGGTTTCAAGTCACTGACCAAACACTATTTCAGTGATTGCTGTCAGAATATAGAGCCATTTAACAATTATTTTAACACAAAAACATTGGTGACTGCAGCTTTAAATCAATGGGTTAAACTGTGGGAATCTCTGATACTTTTAAAAGTCCAAATGCTTTAATCAAACTATTGCCTTTGTTTTGATTATTCTCAGTAACTGGAGTGTAGTATTGAGTGGGTCATGAAATGCCATAGTCAAAAAATGTTAGTAAGTAAATAAAGTGCCCGCTGGTGAAGCAGTTTTTTTTTTAGACCTGCAACAACCCAACCCATTATGAGAGCCAGTCCAACCCGCCAAATGATGCGTTAATGCCGAACCGAGTCTCGCAGTAGCCAGCCATAGATAAATCTATGTCTGGAACACAACTTTGAAAAGTGGTTAACACCCGCCCCCGAGACCAAAAAAAAGGATGCATGACCTCGTCCTCGTGGGCGGTGCATTCAGAATGTGTGCACGTTGTATGACGTAACTTCTGTCCCAGCCCAGCCAATCAGATTTCATCCACAGCATGTTGCGGGATCGCCATCTTGGCTTCCACAAAGTTGACATGTGATTCAGACCCTCCATCGCTGGAAGCGTGCTGACGTCGACGTTGGGTCTGACCACATGAGACTATGCCCAACCCAACCCAACCCAGCGGCCTGCAAACGGCCAGTTTAATGCAATATGTCTCAGGAGTCAGGACCCAGCACTGAGCGCTGCGGCACTCTCCAAGGTGCTGAAATGCTTTTGTTCTCCCCCAGGGAAGATCTAGGCTATAAACAGACAAACTGTTCCAAACGGGTTCTTTAGTGTCGAACAGCAGCAAAACAAATGTCAGTCATAAGCTAATAAGTAATTCACAAGTCAATAAGTTCATTACTATACTGGAGCTAATTTACTAAAATATATATACTTATGGTCAGTTACGTTTACATATTTGCATGTTTAAGTAGGTCTGCTGAATCTACCTCTCTGTGGTTCACTCACATTTACCTGAGTAAAAGTCCTTCTTGATTCTGCTTGGTTAGTTCAGTCACATGGTTAGTCATAACAAGGAAGTGTGTTGTGTTGTGATTAAGCTGTGAAGTGTCGAGTAAAGTAAAGTGCTGCTGAACAAAGTTATCCATCTCCATCCACAAAACTGTTTCTTCTCATTTTGATCCAACAACCAAGACATGAACTCTGTCTCTCTCTTCCTTTCTGTCTCTAACACACACTGTACATACAGTACACACATACACACACACACACACACACACACACACACACACACACACACACACACACACACAAACAAACACACACACACCATCACACACACAATAAGTTAAGTTAAGTTAAGTTAAGTTAAGTTAAGTTAAGTTAAGTTAAGTTAAGTTATCCTTTATTTATCCCCGTGGGGAAATTCATCCTCTGCAACCCATCCTCTACTAGGAACCTTCCTAGAACTATAGGAGCCGTGGGCAGCCGCAGTGCATCGCTCGGGGACCAACTCCACTTCTTTTGCCATTGCCTTAGTATTAACCTTAACATACATATTCTTTGATGGTGAGAAGAAACCGGAGCACCCGGAGAAAACCCACACAATGCATTCTTCACTGACTTCACATTCTACTTGTTTTGCTGCTTTGTCACTTTCTGACCCGCGCCGCCCACAATATTTTCCTAATTTGCTGACCCAAACGGCTCGCCCCGCAGCACCCACACATCACTCCTGCCCGCCCTGTGAGTACAATGAAAGGCCTGACACCGGCTCCTTACCTTGTGTAAACTTCTTCCCACAGCCAGGATATTCACAGATGTATGCCTGTGGGAAACACAAAACAACTGTTTGTCAACAACACAAGGCTGAAGAAGCAGCTAACTCTGCTGTGAGGGAAATAATGTATTTAGATGAGGGGTTTGAAATACAAGAGAAAAAACAGGCACAATATGAAACAGTCCCACACTTGAGTAGGCACATGATAACCCTTCCCAGATCACCAGCATGATGAGCAGAAGTGCTAAAATCCCTTCTGACATACAGGAACACAAAGATGACAAGTAGCATCAAAAAGAATTATAATTCATGTCATTGAAGATTTGCCATCTTACACATCTTACACATAAATGAGCAAACCTAAGTATATCTGTACTGTATGTATGCATGTATGTGTTGGGTAGTGAAATTGGTAGTTTAAAGGGTACCGACCGAATTACATCAGTACTACCGAGTACCGTTTGAATAATAAAAAAAGAAATCACACTTCACAGTTTACTGTTTCAGCTGATGCTCTTGTCCAGAGAGTGACTTTAATCAAGAGCTTTTCACAAACTTTCCAACACATGGAAATTATCAAACTCATTTTCCATATTTTTCCCAACATTCCAGGGTTAAATAGGACCCCAGTTATGGTTTTGTACATTTTTATGTTTTAGCAATTGAAAGGCCTAAATAGAGAAACAGAGAGGGCTCATGTGGGCAGGGCTCTGGAGGAGTGGAAGATTCCCTGAAAAGAGGAGTGAGCCGTGTCTGTCAAAACCAATGCAGAAAGATACAGATACGATATATTTTTTAAATTTAAGATTCTGCCGAGATGTTTTTACACTGATTTGAACTCATAGGAAAACAAGAGTTCAGAGTTACATCGAGGAGGGGAGAGACTTGTTGCTGGGAGGAGGAAGGCAGGAGGGGCCTGAAACCTGTCACTGAAGTATGAATTAAAAATGGCGTGCGACTCTTTTATTTCTGTCGAGAGACACTTATCAAAAATGTCGAGCGCCCTACTATAAATTAAGCTTTAGGATTTCCTTTGTTCTGAGAGCAAAATTCATAAATACTATAAAAAAAGGTTATATTAGAGAACATGTGTTCATGTTCATGGGGTCTCAGACTCTCTTTATGGGAGCTGAGCCCCCATTGGCCCCCATAACTCCAACCCTTCTCAAATTATGCACTGTTTTACAGCCGCGATGGAGGGTAGGCTGTGACAAATGCTGCATTCAAGTGTTGCTCGGATTGTCCCCTTCCCCAATTAGGAAGTCGTGCTTGCGTCTTCAGTGTGGTCATTATCTTTTAAGTCGTATTGTTGAAACAATACACAGAAGACGTGTTGTATTTTATTGCTCAGAGCGTTTAAACACATTGAAGCTGTTTCCCGTTTTTTGGGTGACAACGAAGAGCAAGGGAAACGGTTGGGAACAAGAAATGTCCGACACTACATGAATGTAGCGCATGTACTCTCACTGCCAGAAGGGGGAGACAATGGTTCTTCACTGCAAAAAGTTACACACTATAAGCAGTAATACGATCGATGGTGTGTAGTACCTTAACTTTGGTAGTGTTCTCAGGGTTGATGGTGGTGGTACTGCTGGTCTCAGGGTTGTTGGCTGCAGCCTCAGCCTGCAGGTCTCTGATGGCGCTGTCTGCCTGGACGGCCACGATGGCGTTGGACTGAGACATGTCGGTCTTACGTATCTGCAGAGAGGCCAGGATGTAGGAAGAGAGATGGAATGAGGTGACTGGCCTCAGTTCCATCATGAAATCTGAAATGGTTGTTTGCTCTGAAGGCTGGATTGCCCAACATTAAATAGTTATTTTATTTTATGATATAAAAAGTCATGATTGACAGCTGAGGCAGCCACTCACAACGCTCCGTCAGACAGTGGCACAACAGGGGGGCTCGGCCTGACTCTACTGCGCAGACTACAGTTGCAAATGACGTCACACAAGCAAGATTCAGTAGCAGCTTGCTTTTGCATAGCAGTAGGAAGCAGGGACGTGTTGTCCTCCTTATATAGACCAAATACAGTGTTGTTTACAATAACGTCTGGGTAGACAACACCTGCATCACCTATACAATTTAATGGAGCCGAGCAAACGGGCTGGGGAACAGCTGAGATCAGAGAAAATGGTTAAGTCTAACATGCATGTTTGATGCTTTCATATCTCATGAATTAACAACACTATCACTAATGTTAGTTTAGAGACCTACCGTAAATTTCGGACTATAAGCCGCAGCTTTTTCCCCGTTTTTTGGCCCTGCGGCTTATATAATGGTGCGGCTTATCTATGGATTTTTTCGGGGGGAAAAAAAAAAAAAAAAACGGAATTCTCTCTTTTTTAGCACTCTTTCTAACTATAAATCCACTTCTGTTTTAATTTCCTCTCTTGCCCTCTTTTCACCACACCGCGGACACTGTGTGCACTGTAAAAAAAAACACAGGTGGTGTTGTGTTATGTTGTTTTGTTGAAATGTTAATAAATGGGAGCTTCCTCAAACAGCCATCTCTTTCCCGACAATCCCCTCTGTGCATGAACCCTTACATATGGTAATTAAACATTAAAACACAATTAAAAAAAAAAAAAAAAAAAAAAAAAAAAAACATTAAAACACCTGCGGCTTATAGTCCGGTGCGGCTTATATATGTAACAAACAGGCAATTTTGCTGCTGCGGCTTATACTCCGGTGCGGCTTATAGTGCGGAAATTACGGTAATTTACCTGTTGGGCCACATAATAAAAACAATTACAGCTTGAGTTCAGCCAAAACTAGCAGCTCATGCCACCGCGGTGAGATCTGAGATGTCACTGTTGGTTAGATTTTGTTTATTTAGATTTCCCCCCATTTTCTCCCCAATTGTACTTTGCCAATTTCCTCCTCCTGCTAGGCGCTAGTGCAGCAACGAGGACACATAGCCTTAATCCGGCTTCCCACCCTTTGGTAGACACAGCCAATCGTGCCTGTATGGATGCGGAGGTAACACAGGGGCACGAACCTGCCACCCTCATGTTGGTAGGCAGGGAATCTACCGCTACACTACCCAGACGCCCGTCGGACACCGTGTTTAACTAGCGTATATATCTTTAACGTTACAGTTACAGCTGAAAATTAGAACAAAATGACAATGAAGAATAAAAAAGTTTGTGATATCTCTACAATTCAAATCAATCGGCAGGTGTCTACCTGAAAGTGACTTTTGTTTTTAATGCGACGTTACGGTGATTCTGTAACCAATTCTTCATCTAACCAATTAGATGAATCAAAATAGTGAATTTTGCCGAAAGGTGAGGAGATTGCATCTCTGATAAATTGGGGATTGGTCCATTTGAATCTTCCTCTGGAACACAACAGGGCCCCAAACCAAACAAAGCCCTCCTCCCCCCATCATGATTATGTCTAAAAGTTCTCTGTGTGTGCACCTGCATGCTTGCATGGGGGAATGGGGGGGGGGGGGGGTGTGGCGGTACAACAGTGCCAGGTTTTCCTGGCAGGGAGGGGGGGGGGCGAAAGGGGTTCAGGGGGGGCTATGTTCGTTAAGGAGCCTGATAGCAGAGGGGATGAAGAAGATGACTCCCTCGTGATCTTACTTGCGCTCTTCACCACCCTCTGGTCATAGAGGCGCTGGAGGGGTGAGCACTGCAGAGCTTAGACCCCAGGGTGATGATCACCCTCTGCACTTTGAGAGACCCTCATACCAGGCCAGAAACCAGGTTTGTTATTTGATCCCATTGACACTCAGCAATTGAGCCAAATTAGCCTGGTATTGCTATTGACTTACTTCAGAGTTCAGACTAAACCAAATACATGAAAAAGGTGTGTCTGAAGGCATGTATTTGCTTCTGACTCTGGGGAAATGGGAAAAACAGTAGAATTCCTCAAAACTACTATCTCTTTAACCATATCAAACACATTTAGGCTATTCTACTGTATGTGACCTCCTTTTGATAACTTATGTAATAACTAATATTTTTTCACTGCCATTCAGAGCCTCCCCTGAAACTGTTTGGAGCCCCCCTGTGGAGGCCCGCCTCCCACTTTGATCTCCTCCTGATCTACAGGATAAAGTCTAGGACATAAAAACACATGAACGAGTGGGCATGAAATAATGTTCATTGAGCTGTGAAATTACTGTGAAAAGATATATTTTCACATGTCAGCTAATTGAAAATGATGTGTATGTGCCATAATATGCAGTGTAGGGCAAGTTACTCAGGTAATAAGTAGAGCTGCAACGATTAATCGATTAGTCGATCATCAGAAAATTACAACTATTTGGATAATCGATTAATCGTTTTTAGTACAATTTTAAGATAAAAGGTCTAAATTCTCAGATTCTAGCTTCTTAAATGTGAATATTTTCTGGTTTCTTTACTCCTGTATGACAGTAGGCTGATATTATCTTTGAGTTGTGGACAAAACAAGACATTTGAGGGGCTTTAGGAAACACTGATCATCATTTGCTACCATTTTCTGACATTTTATAGACCAAACAAACAACTAATCGATTAATCGAGAAAATAATCAACAGATTAATCAATTATGAAAATAATCGTTAGTTGCAGCCCTAGTAATAAGCTACTTGTTTCTTATATAATTACTTTACTTAGAAGTTGGTATCAAAAGTAATTAGTTACGTTACTTTATTTTTCTTTGCATGTTTTTGGTGGGAGGTTGCTATCTGGAGGAAACCCCAGGGGAGCACAGGGAGAACATGCAAACGCCACACAGAAAGGCCCTTTTTGATGACCCCCATCTGGGCCGTGGGCACTGAGGACATGGGAATGGGGACACACCCTCAGCGGGAATCGAACCCAGGACCTTCTTGCTGTGAGGCGACAGGGCTACCACTCTCCCACCATGCGCCCCGTTATGTTACTTGTTACATTACTATATTACTTTCGCTATCCTCTTTCCATAAAAGTGACATACAGCCTGTTTTGCTAGCTCCTTTTCGAACCAAATCCACTTCATTGGAACAATAATTAAACTTACATGAGGAGTCAACATTCAGCCAAACTGCATACTTCTTATTTATTTACCACCTAGGGCAAAAAACTAATCGCATTCTGGCAATGCAGTAGCTACAGTAGTCTCACAGAGCCAGACCAATCTCCACACTTTGTTTTAGCACTGTGCCAGCACTGGAGAAAGTAATGCAGTAACTTTAAGTTACTTGGATTAGTAACTGTAACATAATTACTTTTTTGAAATTGTAATCCTTTACATTAGTTACTGGTGAAAGTAATACAATTACAGTAACATGTTAGTTTACTGCCCAACACTGACCATATGTACTGTGTATATACATACAGTATGGCAGCCTACTGCTTTGAAGTCGTGACCTGTCCCACAATAGAATAATCAAAATGTCTACATCACTGTAGATCAGTGATTCCCAACCAGGCATATCTCTAGGGGTACTTGAGCAGCTTGCAGGGGGCAACTGGAAAGATTGGGGATTAAATTTAGTTCCAAAATGATAAAAAAAAAAAAAAAAAAAAAACTATATATTCCAAGTAGTTTTACAGGCCCATCTTGGTCAAACTGATTACTTTTTCCAGTTGAAATTGGAAGAATTGTATTAAATAGGAGTCATTCAAATGATTTGCATTCAATAATCAGATGTGTTAGAGAGGCCTACTAAAAGTTTAATAGAACAAATTTAGGAGAATCCTCAACATGCATGAATGAGGAGGTACTATTGGCATGGCCAAACAACTCAAACATGGAGTACATAAGACGAAAAAGTTTGGGAACTACTGCTCTAGATGAGAGAATGACTTGAGATGAATCATCAAAATGTCTCCATCACTGTACATGATGAGAATGACTTGAGGTTCAATGCAGGGAATAGGCTTCAACCTAAATGTTGCTAAACCAATTTACTCTGTTTTCATCCTGGTCAGAGTTTCCAATATGAGACAAGTTAGACAACAAATCAATATGCACAAACTATGCACCTGTTCCACTGTATCACAAGGAAATAAAGTATTTTCTCTTGTTAGCTTCCAGCATTTGGGGCCAGTCAAGTTAGCTGACGTTAGCTGACGCTAGCTAGCGCTAGCCGGCGCTGGCCAGCACTAGCTGACTAGTAAAGTTAGTCAGTGAAGAACCACAAGAGCAAGCTAACCAAGCTATAACCTAACATCCGTTTTCAGCTCATAGAAACAGAAACTTGGTTTAGATGGTTCAGTTTTAGGGGTTACTCACGTTTCAGGCAAAATTAATCCTCATCTTCAGACAACAACAATATGTCCGCTTTGGCGCTTTTATGGGACTAGTTTTCGCTGGCGCGCGCAGACCTACACACGACCCTAGCGGACCCTCTGCACGTGACATAGGACGTGCCTCGCCCACCTCACTGTCAGATGTTTGGTCTTGCGACCGTAGCAGCCTCCCAAGCAGGCTCGTTAGCGTTGTTCACAAAACGGAATATTTGGAGCAAACAGTAGCTCAAAGTGTTCACAAAAGCACAGCCTACACTGCAATAGGATGAATCAGCGTGACATCACGACCACTCAGCCACCCGGAACAGCAGCAGTTCACTAATATGAGTTGTGCCAAACAAACGTTATAACTTATATCTCAAAAACTATACATCACATCGCTTATATTTTGACATTCTGAGTGAGAGCAGAAGTAGCTCAATGGTCTGATGTTGTATGGTGTGACTCCTGTTAAAGTTGTGTGAACTGTCGCAATTTTTAAAATGAAGTGAATTTAGTAAAAAGCACAGCCTGCTAGCGCGAGACAATTGCTGCTCCATAGGGTCCCATTATAAGCTGCCCTTTTTTTACCAACACTGATCCCTCATATAGCTAACAGATGATAATGACTAGAAGCTGTGAGAACATAGGAGAGATTATAGATCATAAACTGTTGGAAGCCAGTCCACACAGAATATCAAACAGAAAGTAGGCTAGGCTATATTCTTACAAAACTTTGAATAAGAAATATCTGCATAGCCATTGTATTTTTCATTTAATGTCATATGTCATACACTCATACTGTGTTGAGGTCTGGGGAAATGTAGCTATATTAAACAAATAAAGATCCAATAATTAAACTCCACAAAGAGCTAGCCTATTATAATAATACAGCTTTTACAGTGAATCTACTACCATAATTCATATCCTCTTATTTATTTAGATATTGTGTAGCTAGAGTAAATGACTTCCTGGCTGTATTCAACTTTTTTTAATCAAAAAAAGGAAATTATAATTAAGAGGGTTAATTTTTTTCCCTTTTTTTGGAAAGGTATTGCTGATATTCTAGGTTACCTGGTGGCAGGGGCGGTTCCAGAACAAGATGACTAGGGATGCATCCTAGATAGGAAGGGGTGCAGATGCCCGGCCGAAGGGCCGCCTGAAAAATTTGACATGCTATTTTACTAAAAATATTACATTTTACCATCATTTCAAGTAGAATGATACCACCCAAGCAAGAATATTTCAAGTGTTTCAAGTGCTTTACTGAAATATTTGGACCATATAATGATTATCTCAACCTTAAAAGGTTACATATAGGTGCCAAAAAGCCATAAATTCACATCAAAGAACAAAGAAAAACAACAATTATACGGTAATTCAAGTTTAAACAGTAAGTGTGCAGCTGCAGCATATATATATATATATATATATATATTTTACTTTTCAACTGAGCATGCAGACAATTAAAATAAGGGTGCAATGCGTGCTTTTGCACCCACGTAGAACCGGGCCTGCCTGGTGGGATTGTAGGCTATAGGATAGGCAAAAAGCCTTGGGCTTCACCCTTCAGCTATTCCTTTTTCGGTCATTGTGTGAATTTTACTGTGTGAAATTGATTGGTGTGTAAACCTGTATAATTATGTTTTTGTCAGCTGCATACAAATTTTGTTCAATGTATTATGACCGAAATAATCCATTCATTCATGCCATCTTTTCTCAGCGAGTCACACCTTAAGTCAAATCTAGCAGAAAGAGATTTGTTTGATTTGGTGTTTGTACCAGCACTCAGGTGGCAGATACCTGTACCAGCACTCAGGTGGCAGATACCTGTACCAGCACTCAGGTGGCAGATACCTGTAATGGGACCGCAGGAAACGACATAATCTGCTCAACAGGTAACAGGATGGTTGTGTTTTTGACTCTGTCTTGCCTGTATTTGCAAGTTGTTTAGTTTGATTTGACTTTTCGGATTTCCCCTGGTTTTCTCCCCAATTGTACTTTGGCAAGTTGGCCATTTCCCCCTGCTGTTGGGTTGCTGCTCCTCCCCCTCCGTCGATCTAGGGAGAATTGTAGACGTACAGTCACCAGCCGCTTCTTTTCACCTGACAGCGAGGAGTTTCACCGGTAGGACGTAGCACATGGGAGGATCACGCTATTCCCCCCCAGTTCCACTCCCCCTTGAACAGGCACCCCGACCGACCAGAGGAGGCATTAGTGCAGCAACCAGGATATATACCCTTAATTCGGCTTCCCACCCGCAGACACGGCCAATTGTGCCTGTACTGTATGGACGCCTGACCAAACCGGAAGTAACACGGTGGCTCGAACCTGTGACCCTCGTGTTGGTAGGCAGGGAGTCTACCGCTGCCCTACCCGGATGAACCTGTGACCCTCGTGTTGGTAGGCAGGGAGTCTACCGCTGCCCTACCCGGATGCCGAAGTTTAATTTGTCTTTGTGTGAATAGGCTGACAAACAGCCTACCACTGACGCCATAGAATGTACATTTGAATGGTAATGTGCATAGTTACAGTAGGCTACCAGTCACAACAGCCTCTGTGCTATTGATTTCAAGATTCAAGATATTTATTGTCACACCGTTGTACTTGTACAAGTAGGCATGTGTAAAATTCTTATGCTAGGGGGCTCCATTACAGCACAGTGCAAGTAAAAACAGTAGGTACATAGTAGGTACATAATCAAGTAGACAGGCAAACAAGTACTTTTAAAGTATGTAGTAAATAAAGCAAACAGTGTAAAACACAATGGAATAGAAATAAGATAGAATAATAAAAATAGCAATTTGTCGGTAAGGTGCAGACAGGGCAAGTTTTCACCTTGTGAGTGCGTGTTTGTGTCATCAAGGCAGTGGTCCTGGAGACACCTACTATTGTAGCAGGAACCACAGAAACTGTTTTGAATATTGAGTACTTTGGCCAGGTTTTTCTCTGTCTGTGGACAGATTCTGCGAACACAATCATGCAAGATGCAGTCACGAAACTTTACATGTGTGTAGATGACATCAAAATGAAGGCCGAGTTAGAAAATGGGTGTGATCCGAGTGTGATCCACATTCTGCATTTTGTTTCTAAGTTTTGGTCAGAGAGAAATGTTATAAGGTCTCTCCTGATTCTAAATATAGCTGAATCACTTGGTTTGACCAAGTAAAACCATTTGTATAAGCATTTACGAAATGTCTATGAAAAAAAGAATGGCAGATAAAATCCCTTGGTTCGTATGCCTAACCCGGAAGGGGGCGTGATTTTGACTTCAAATATTAAAGAATGCAGCAATTAACAAATTGTGCAAAGTTGCATAAATAAACTTGACTTGACTTCGGTCATCACCACAGGCAGCCAGCCATGTGTCACTAATTATGTTTCCCCGGTGGCCATGACGCGAGCCCCTTCACCGCCGCCCTGCAGGAAACGCTCTGGAAGTTGAAGCCCTGGATGATCAAGGCGTCTGCCTCTTCCTGTATGTCCCCATACTCCTGCTGGATCTCCTGTCACAACAACACACACGCTGGACTAATGACAAAGTCTGGTCTACACACACGTCACAACAACACACACGCTGGTCTACACACACATGCTCATTTGGTACATCCATCAACAACATCAGTCCTTGTGTGTCTGTTTTTGTCTGAACTTCATTGAGTCTCGTCATAGATGGCACTCTAACCCATGCCCCATGATGATAGTCATCACCAGCCAATCCTAACTCTTATTTGACTAGCAGAATATCCATCCCTGTGTGACTGGCTGACAGTAGGCGTCACTCACAGAGTTGGCATGCAGCCTCTCTCTCTCTCTCCCCCAGAGGGGTTTCATAGTTCTCTTCAGTGGCTGATTAGAACTCAGCTCACCTGTGTGCTGCTTCAGAGTTCACTGGATGATTCAAACTGCACTCGCCTGTGTACTCCTCCACTCTGGAGCTCTCGATGGTGCTGAACCTGTGTTGGCTGTGGCTGAACACAATTCTGCTCACTCACACATTCACACACAGACACTTTGCATTCTTATTATAGGAAGACATCCTAATTTGAGACGTTGCAATGAAATTGTTGCTAAAACAGAATCTCATACCTTTGGCATATTTGTAGAGATTCTTTCAATGATTCCATGGCAACATCCATGTCTCTTTGATCAAAAGTCATGCCTCCCTGCATCACCAAGATGCTGCTGTAGTGTAGCCCATACCCATACAGTAGCATGGTACATACTCTGGTCCTTCCTGAAGGCAAAAGCAATAAACTCTTTGTTAACAAAGTAGTACATCTGTCCAGTCAAAGAGAGATCATGTCGTCAATGTGACATAAGAGAGCCAATGCATTAGAGAACCTGTTGAGAAACAGCTCGAGGGCAGAAGAGCACTCCTTCAACGCAGTCTCCAAATCCATTTGAGGTGACCTGCATGGATCTCCATGGGGAGATTTAGCTCGGTGCAGTGATTCAGCGAGTGAAAGGAGGTAGAAAAACAATAGCTAGGCCTACATCATCATCAGTATATAAAAGGGAGCTCGGGCTCTGTCTTTCTCTGTCTGTCCCACTGATGACATCATCAGTGATGTCATAAATTCACTCTCACACACACACACACACACACACACACACACACACAAACACACACACACACACACACACACACACACACACACACACGGCTATAGTTCAGTGATGATGTCATCAATGATGTCAACAGTGATGATGTCATCAGTGACATCCTTGTGACATCACTGATGATGTCATCAGTGACATCATTGTGACATCACTGATGATGTAATCTATCTCCACCCTTGGCAGCAGCAACACTGTTACTTTTCACTGTTGAGGGGGAGAGACTGAGGGAGAGAGAGGGGAGAACGACTGAACCTCTCTCTCGACACAAACTGCAACAAGCACCACGACGCTTAAAAATACATTTCCCACAATCCTCAATCTGGAACGTCACGTGGTTCCGAGTGCGAAAATGGCGGCCTCCAGCTCGTCCACAGATCACAACATCCCAGATTATGAATGTATTGATGTTAACACCAAACCGTTTCATATCGGCTCGTTCAGAAACGCATGGCTGGAGAGACTGCCGTCTTACTACTCGTATCAGGAAGAGGACGAGGATACATTTGATAGTAACTTTGCCAAGGAAATGGGCATCACTGCGGAGACCCTGAGTGAAGTGAAAGCCATCTGCAGGTAACATCGCTAAACGTCGTTGACGACTCTCTAGATCCTGACCTGGCTGGCACCCCAGCTCGTTCATGGCTAGACGTTTCGGGCTCCTTGCGAGGAGGTTCTATAAACCATTTTTGTTAAATACTATCTAAGGCAGAGCTGCTTGTTTGTGTAGGCCTAACTGTCAAGGGGATGTAGTGGGTAAATGCCTGGGTACACTTTTTACCTCCAGGCTCCAGTCAGTCACCGTCATAATGCACTGTACCACCACCAATAGAAAATGTAACACATTTTAGTCAGACAATTATAATCATGTAACATATAGCCTAAATAAAACATTTGTCACACTCAGTCTCTGCAAAGAGAGAAAGTGTGTAAATGTAAATCGAGTTTAGGTGGTTTACCCTCCAGTGTCCACTACATCCCTGCCTACAGGCACATTATCTCTGGTGTGGAGATAATAACAGAGAGAATCAATCTATGATCTGTCTACTCAAACATTACTGATATTAAACCATCTGCATTTCACTGGGGACTTGTTGGATACCTTCAGGATCCCTTGGGGGTCCGCACACCTCACTGTGGGGAGGACCACAGGTGACTGCTTAGTGTCCTTACTGCTTCCCAAGTCTTTCAAGTCACGAAAGAAATTCAGACAATTTTGTTGTTACTCCGTTAAATCTTTATTTTTCATCTTTTGTTCTTTTTCAAAATGCACTCTAATCAATTTTGTTTTTGTTTCTTTCAAGTCTTGATTCACTTCGCTGTCATCCTGTGGATGAGCCCCCCGACACAGAAGTTGTACCTCCGGACTCCACTCTGAGAACGCTAGTGTACGACAATTTCTCAATTTGTACCTGTAGTAACAGTATGTCTCAAATGAAGCTACCGCTATGGTATGAAAACTAATCACATTACAACACGTTGTGATTCTCTTTCAACAGACAAAGGAAAAAGAGGCAAGATTTCAAGGATAATCTGAAAGTGCAAAGACAAAATAGACACGAGCTTTACGCTGTTGAGATGGTGAGTCCGCCTGAGGGATTGCAGGTGCAACTGCTGCCAGTCTGCATTCTATATTTTCCCTTACACCTGCAGCCCATTTCCAACAACTACCAACAACTATCAATAAATACGGTTCCCTCTGACAGAAAGAGCAACGTTAAAGTGTCTTTAACGTCAGGTTTGGGTCTTTGTTTGATTTCCAGGATCGATTAACCTTTGGAAGAAAAGCAGAAGACGAAGAGCACACGGTCCCTGAAGGGGAGCTCATTCTAACCATCAACATCTACTATCCAGGCCCATTTGAGAGAGTGAGTGGCTCCATTCAAAAACCCTCCAAATCGGACCATCTTAAACTCGATATGGTGGTTCAGCATGGTGACAATACGGTGTCCTTTTCTCCTCAGTATAAGCATGTCAGGCCCCACATGACTCTGTTGATGACGAGCTCCCACAGCTTGGCAGACCTGAGGGACGCTATTTGCTGCGTCAGCGACTTGCAAGTGTGTGGCGAGTTCAGCAACACGCCCGACATGGCTCCAGACTTCATCAGCAAAGTGAGTGCACATAGATCCAGGTTACTTACAACTGTCCTTCCTTTCAAAGCAATCTACCAGATCTGATCAAGAAGATTTGTCACAGTGAGACCCGCATTGCTGTGTATCCACAATAACCGCAAATATTCACTATGAGTTTGCTGTGGGTGGCGGTACCACTCAATTTAAGAATTTCATCCGAGTCTAAAATGTGTAGATTGAATGGTGTGGGGAACGAACATGTGTGAACATGAACAACTCCCAGGACTTATAGAGGTAATAATTTCATGTGTTCTGTTTCAGGATCTTTACAAGTCAGCCTTCTTCTTCTTTGAGGGCGTGTTCTATAACGACATGCGATTCCCAGAGTGTCAGGACATCAGCATGTAAGTTTCACTTCCTGATTGATGAATTGATTGACTGATTTAGTTAGTCTCCTCACATACTCTACTCATTTACTATTGTAGTTTATAATCCTTTGCTCTACTTGTCTGATCGGAGTTCATTTCCCCTCAGCTTAACCAATGATGAGCAAAGGGGTGATTAGGAAGATGATTAAGACGCCTTAAATCATTATCCAATGTAACTGACTGATGAAGTCACTACTGAGGGGAGAGTTCCCGCTTGGGCAGATGAAGTCAATGCGGAAGTACCAAAAACTGCAGTTCCTCAAATGACCATTTGAGACTGGCTGCAAAAGGGAGTCATTCCCCATTCACCCCTGTGTTAAAATGCCTTGACAGTAGAAATAAACATGTTTACAGCCTGGTTATGAAAACAAAGATGCAGTGTACTCCTGAAGATATCTCAGACTTTCAGACATGAACTCTGGACTATGTCCATTGAATCAGGTCCGGACATTCCTGGAGTTACCCCAGACAAGAGGTATTGTATCCCGTCTCGCTAACTTCATAAGACATAGCTCTCTCTATTTTTTTTTGCTATTTCCAGGGGGGGGGCGGGGACAGACAAATGCTTCAGGGCAGGCAAACGGCAGCATACAGACGCACACACATACAGTCAGCGAGTCGCAGTTTCAGAGGGAGAAAGATGGCAGAGACACCGGATAACGAAACGTTAAGTATCTTTTACTTCACCAGAGTCGATGCTGACAATGCTCGTTGTCACAAGTGCAACAAATCGTTCACTAGTAAGCACATGGCCACTCGCTCGCTCTGGACATTCAACTGTAGTTTTCAAACATGGGCCGTTCTGCGAGCGACACGGCCATAGTACTAGGGGGGCGGGGCTTGGGTGGCTAAGATCCGTTTGCGCGGCCGCACGCTCACAACTGACAATTGTGTTCATCATACATGCATGTCTGGATATCTTCAGGAGTTCACTGCATGTCTGAAAATGAGGGTCTGATTTACAAGGACCTTTTTAGTCTGGGTGGATGCTGTCGACACCCTGTGACTCTGGGTTCAAATCAGGATGGATGTCTTTGTACCCCACCACCTTCTCATGAGTTGGGCCCATGCTTACTAAAATAATCCTGTTGAAATGCAGACCGGCGGAGGCAGTGGTTAGGAATATGTGGTGCAGAACATTGCACTTGAGCTGCTTTGATTTTCACACATTTATCTCTCGACCACTGAAACACCGTGAAAGCTTGTCTTGGGAATAGAAGTGGCAAAATGTTGGGGAGATGTTAGACATAACAACAAAAAGTATGCTTTATGTATATTAGTTAGCAATCCACTCATTCATTCATGGTCAAAACCGAATTATCACGGTTATACCCTCAAGTTTTATGTCCAATTAAGATGATGAAAAGCTGTTATTTGGATCACAAGGCTGCTCTGTTATTGGAAGTATCCAAGTTCAGTCTGACTGCTACATAGAAATCTGTTGTGCATTCCTAAACCTCAGATAACCTGGAACCCAGATGGATTGACATTTTGAACTGATAAACCAACACAGCAGTGTTCGCAGGACACTGTGCTGATGCATGTTCTCTGTGTCTGTCACGCAGGACCACCATAGAATGGGCAAAGAGCCGCAACTTCCCCTCGTACCAGCAAGCCAAGATGGAGGACACGCGCTTTACGGATCTGAACGTGAAAGTGGGCTTCCCCTACCTCTACTGTCATCAGGGAGACTGCGAACACCTCGTCATCATCACAGACATCAGGTTATTGCTGGGTTCTTGGTTATCGTTGTCACTTGTACAGATTTTTTATTACCCTCGTCTCGTTTCTCTTAACGGCGAGTTAGCCCCAGTTCACACAGGACGCCGAAGCAACGCTCAACCGAAGCTGTACCTACGCTGCACCCACAAGTTTCATTTAGGCGTCCTTGTTAACAGACGAAGCCGTTCACACCACCCGCGCGCGTGCCACGCTGACGCCGTGCCGAAGCCACGCTCACGCCACGCCGAAGCGAGCACTCAGGGTTGACGCCGAATTTCCAAGCGTGACGCTGAAGCCGTGAAGCCGTGAGGCATGAAGTCAATAGGAGTTGTGGGCGGGTTCAAGGCGCAAGAGTAGCCGCTGAGAGGAAAAGACAAGGCATCTTGTGTGAACGGTAAGGCGTACGTTCAGCTTGTGCCTGCTTCAAGCTTCAGTTCTGCTTACGTTTGGCGTCCTGTGTGAACGAGGGCTAAGAATTTTGTAGTATGCGATATCTGTGTAGGTTTGATAGGTACAGGTAGGTTTCAATACCAGCGCCTCAATGATTACTTCACCAGATGCTAAGATTTCTGGCTTTCAAAACTCACTTTGCAGCCTGTATGCTGTTTTTGTTTTGGAGCAGAAACTCTGTATTACAGTAATTACAGAAACAAATGGGATATACTTTGAGCCTCAGACCATGAAGACCCCCCCCCCTGCAAAATCACCAGATTGATGGCCTACTAAAGCACGGAACACACCGGGCCGATAGCAAAGAACTCGAGGCAACGAAGGCCGACTGTTGCGTCGCCTCACGCCGCCCATCGGGGGGCAAAAAGTTGCACTCGAACACAACACAAACACTACAGCAGTCAACTAGCACGCACGTTCTGGGCTGTGCCTGCATAAGAACACTACAGCAGTCAACTAGCACGCACGTTCTGGGCTGTGCCTGCATAAGAACACTACAGCAGTCAACTAGCACGCACGTTCTGGGCTGTGCCTGCATAAGAACACTACAGCAGTCAACTAGCACGCACGTTCTGGGCTGTGCCTGCATAAGAACACTACAGCAGTCAACTAGCACGCACGTTCTGGGCTGTGCCTGCATAAGACAGAGAACTGCAGATATACAAACCAGATACATGAAACAAAGCAGCGTTTTGCCTACCATTTTTACATCCCTTGCTCATCACTTAGATGGTTTCGAATCGAGAATATGTCTGATAAAGAGTTGCAAATGCCATTGGCGTTGTCAGCCCTTGCTTGTTCTTTAGCTTGTAGAATAGAGGAAGAGGCGGGAGGTGAAAAAGGAGAAACCGCACTAAATGAGTGGTGATATACAGCCACAGGCTCAAGGGGCTTTCTCGAAGGCCACGTCGTTGTGAAAATATTAGTGTATTTAATGATCCAATGAGATGAAGTTTTGGTTCGGTTTCGCTTTTAAACCAGCCAATCAGTGATTTCTCTCATCGACTGCTTGACGAGTTCCAACAGTGCGGGACACACTGCAAAAACTAGGGCGATAGATGCTCACAGACGGCCCAGACATTGTCGTCGGCGACCGTCGGGCTTGGTGTGTTCCGGGGTTTACATAGAAACAAGTGTGCTATGTTGACTTTAACAACTCCACAAACCAAACCAAAGCACTGTGCTTGCACTTTTGTACAAATGCACACAGAGCCCGGCTCTTAAAAGGCACACCTACTTATTTTATTCATAAATGTTATGTGCTGGTTTTTCGTTTCGGTAAGCAGGGTCACCGTAACGAAACGTGAAAGAAGCTTTTAGTAGCATCAATGTGAGACACATTTGTGTGATCTTCAAAGGCTCTGATGCTTTTCTCTCCTCTCTTCGTTGCATACTGCAGACTGTCCCATAAGAATGACTGCCTCGACAGGAAACTGTACCCAATCCTCACCCACAGGCACCAGCTTGTCACCAGGAAGTGCTACGTCTGCCACGTCTTCATTGGCAGGTGTGTGAAATGCCGAGTTACACCCATAACAATATGACCGCTTTGGTCTGTCATGTCAGTCCAAATTGTTAACACGCATTCCACATTGTCTCAACTCTCCAGATGGCGGACTACCAACGACCGGTTTGCTCCAAGTGACCCGTGTCTGTTTTGTGACAAGTGCTTCCGGCTGCTGCACTACGACGTTCACGGCAACAAGCTGGGAGACTTCCTGGCCTATCCCTATGTGGACCCTGGTGCATTCAACTGACGCTTTTCTCGATTCCACATTTCACTTGAAATAGAAACATATTGCCAATTTAGATGTAGAATTTTATATGAATGCTTGTTTGAGAGGAACATAATTTTTCTATGTTTGTTTGCACAATTTACAGCTTTCATTTTATACTGGCTTTTTTGTTTCAAAAGTTGTTTGAAATCAATATTAAAAATATTTACTGGTACATTACCACATTTACTACAGTGAATATTTCCATTTAAAATCTTGCTTGCTTGGATGCATGGTTTAGGTTGGAAATGATTAAAATTGGGAGGCAACAGCACAATAATTCAGTATCAGTATTTTGAACCAAGCCTGCTTTGGGTAAAACACCTTTTCAGTGCTCAGGCTGTGGATTTTTGTTTTTATTCTTGCCTTCTCTTTCTCCTATTTTGTATGTGAATTGTGCCATATTTCCATCTTCAATTTTTTAGCTCCACCTCCTTCAAGTGATGCTGTAAGCTGCCTGGTGTGGCAAGAATTCTACCAGGATTCTGAGTAGCTGGTGCGCAAAAGCTAGATGTTGGCTTGCCTTACACAAACACAGGGTTCTGCCAAGGTGCTTGGATTTTGAGAAAAAATATTCAAGTCCTGGAATACCTTGAAAATAGACTTGATTGATAGTAGAATTAACTTGTTAAAGACAAAATGTGATATAATGCAAATTTGATCCCTTTTGTGCCAAATTGATATTTGAAAATCAATTATTTGGTTTGCATGAAGTCCTTGAAAATGAAAAAAAGTGCTTGAAAGTCCTTCAATTTCTTTTTGTAATGTCTGAATGAACCCTGCAAACATGACTTATACTCAATTCACAAAAGCTTTTGTTTGCTGGTCTAAACATCCAGTGTCAGTTGGACCTTGCATCGCAAAAAAAAGTCACATGGAAAGTGATGTTTTTTTGTTTCTGGCAGCAGGCAACTTTATTTGGAATACATAGAAGTGTGTAGTTAGCATGACCAGCAACAGCTACTACAGCTGAACAGGCAAAGAAAGGACTGACCTACATTCAAAACTTCAACAGAAATCCAAGGAACAGGACACTGATTGTAAAGTGATCTCTGGCAAGTGCAGTGCAGGAACACACCAGTGAACGCTTATAAACAAAATACTGCTAAAATCTAAAAGAAAGAAAACCTAGATCTAGATGGAATTGCTATGCACTCCATGTAAACAATGTTGCCATACAAAAACAATGACCTACAAACTATTGCTTTATTAATAGATGGTGAAACAGGTCTTCAGACAGGCACAAAAATACTCTTATTTACATCTACCGTATGTTAGGGAAAAAGTTTAAAACAAGACACTTTAACATGGTGGAATAAAGCATTTTCTTGGCAAAAGAAACTTTGGCCAACTTAAGTAGAATTTCCTTTCACCTGAAATGAATCCACAGAATGTATTTTAGAGGGAGTAAACATTCCCACTATCTGACTCTGAGCTACAACTAATCCTCCCTACCTAAGGTAATTTGTAATTTGAATTTAGATTTGACGCTGGACAACAAATTATTGAAATGTCAAAAACATAATGTTAAAATATGGTACATAGTTGACAGTAGCATCAAATACAATCTGCTCCAAATGAGAACTGGGACTGAATGGGACTTTCCAGATACATTTCTGTACTTCATGTGATGAGTTGGTATGGACCGGTGCAACAAAATGAACAGCAGGATTAAAAATCCAAAAATCACTCTTCTGTCACTGTGAACATTATCAAACTGCAATATTTTTAAGTAAATATTGTCAGTGAGGCAAAGACAACACTTGAAGTAAAAAATTAAATACAATTAAAATTGAATTCTTCATGATGGGGCTTCATGTGTTTGATGTATTGCAACCTTTTGAGTGCGAACAGACTGCACTGCAACAAACTGTCAAAACTGGTGACATGTAGGCATCACCAGTCCACTATTGAGCCTAACAGAGTGGAACTGGACAGGACGCACCAGTTGGGGAGCCCAGTTTGGACGAGATCCTCTGAGCACAGCAGCAAATCACTTCTGTTCAGGCGTGTCTAGCAGACTCAGGTGGACTCTTCCTGAGCTTTTGGGGCACTGCAGTAAAACGACAACAGTTGAATCATTTTAGTAGAACACTGTAAAATTATTTTCCAGTCTGATCAAATTGAGTTAAAATGCTTTTAGTAAACAGAAAGTGCTTGACAAAGCTGTGGATAGCAAGATCATCTATTGTGATTGTTTTGAACTTCACTATAGGAAATCTGTGTGCCTCAAACGTGCTACAGGCAGCCTGAAATTAACTTTCTGGCAAATTAATTGTGGAGGGAAAGGGAAAGGGGGGCATCCAAAATGGATGTCTGAACATGGTATTTTCGTGGTTCCATGAATCAAGTACAATATTGGTGAAAAACCTCTCATCATATGCAAACTAAGTAAATATGTAACATTTTCTTTTTCTAAGGAAAACAATTCTTTTTTTTGGTTAATCAGGAGTCAATCAGAAGCCCATTTCTTACAAAGCCATTATTTTGCTTTCATTTGATTGGATCAAATTTATAAATAATGGCAGTCAGCACGGACAGGGAGTTGTAAATCAGTCAAAGACCAACCAACCAAGCCAATCAAATGGTATAATCTCAAAAAGGTACTGTCCCGTGTGTGTCGTGGGTGATCTTTACTGATCGCCAAAGAAACTGTACCATCATTTGGCACTTGTGATCATTTTCAACCCAGTCTGTACCAGTAGTTCAGAACCTAGGACAGGCTTCCCACTGGACTTCATGTTGATCTGTTAAACCCTGTTGGGGCTCTCCATAGAGAATCCTCTGCATGTACGAGTCCATTACCTGCGATTCTCTCCTGCCGAGGCCTCCTCAAGCAGCTTCTCTCTTTCTGTCTCCTGCTTCTTGTCGTCAGGGTTGAAATCACCATTTGTCATCTTGTTGTCTTTCAGTGGCAGACAGACAAACAGACAGACGGGATGTTAGCAGAGAAATCACAGGGGGATGTGATGTTACATGGCTAGCTCCAGACCATACGCAGATACATGTGATTTTCTATCCTTTTGACATGCCTTGCTCTAGAATGGGCGCTTTGAGAGATGTTTGTCTTGGTGGAAATACAGTAGGTCCAAGACTCCTGATTACACTGACTATTCGTGTACTGACGATGCCAACCACAGAGATCCTATGATATCCTGAAGTAGTGGAGAAAGGGACTTAACTTAAGGACAGTGCTTCAGTGTATCACTTCTTATTAAGTAGGTTTCTGTATGTGACTCAACTGGTCAAAATGGATGACAATTAACCAGAAGACATGCAACCTGGCACGATTTTACAGCTTGACCTATCCATCTGTTCCACACAGATCCACACTGTTGTAACTCTGCCACTTACTGTAATACTACCAGCTGTTTCAAAATTGCGTACATCAAAGGAAAGGTTTCTTAGTTTTGCCACTTCCTCTACATGTTTTTACACTTCTTATAAAAATCAAGGCCAGGTCGAAACCTGGCATAGCCCCGGTGCATGGTATCGTCACGCATTTTTTCCAAAGGTGGGTTGTATCATTTTAGATAGTTGTCATGCTAATGCCTGTGCAAGTGGTCATTTTTCTGATCAGTTTGTTTTTAAGTACTTATTTGACATATAAAAAGGGATGATTGACAGCTGTGGCAGCCAGTCTCAAGCCGTCATCTACAGGCTACAGGCTCTTCACCTTATAGATCTGTTTTACATAGAGAAGACACTGCTTGGTAAAACAAAAGGAAGACACTGCTTGATCTGTCTACCAGACTGTATATCGATGGACCGCAATAAAAAGGACATTGTTTTGAGAAAGCTGCGCGAAGTTGGTTGGGGACTTAAGTAAGTTCAGAAAATAATGTGTTTTATTAGTTACTCCAGCTACGTTATCGTTTATTTTAATACACAATGGTTTTAATGGAAGCAGACTAGCATTAACCGCTTGTCTGTTTTGCCGGTTTTTGTCGGCTTCATATTACTCTAACCTAACAACCGATAACGATAGCTGGAATAACACAATAATAGACACATATTTTCAGAACTTACCAGGTTTTCCAACTACCTGCATATGCCAGGAAATGTGTTTTATAATGTTAACTCCCGGGTCTAACCATAACATGGGGCCTCCACAAGTGTACACAACAACCAGCCAATAGCTAATCGCTAACGCGTTAGCGTTAGCTTACAGACACTGGAGGTTTTATTTTTGGTATTAAAGCAATAAACGTTTTTATATAGATATCTCAGGGAAGTGCTTTGACTGTGGGGATGTTCGTTCAATCTTCACAAGCTCCTCTCTTAGCTGTTGTAAGGATATACAGAGAAGAGACCAGGCAGGCTGGCTAACATTGTGTAAAACAGAAGGAACACACTGCTTTATCTGTCTACCAGACTGTATATCGATGGACCGCGTTAGCTAGCTAATTAGCCATGTTAGCTGCCTCAGTAGGTAACGTTAGCCTATAGAGTATTTATCTGACGTTTATGTTAGCTACTCCTCAAACCTGCGGGTGGAAATGGTTTATGCGATGCGATGTATGTTGAAGCAAGACAACGTTTTAATGTACCTTGAATTTGACAAATTACGACGGGTCGTGCTCACGCAGATCTAAGCCCTGGCCATCCTAGGCTCAACGCGAGACTCATCAGTCATTCGGATGAGTCTTGCGTTGAGGCTATGGCCATCTGTATTTTTACAAACGCCGAAATATTCCCATACAGCCGACGTTTTTAGATGGGGGAAAGTTCAGGGGGGTCCTTGCGTTCTCCTGCTTTATCACACACATGATTGTAAACACACAGGGACAGCTCCTCACAGCTCCTCTCTACTGTGCGTCTGGCATGCAGCAAGGGGGAGGGGCCGCGTAAGCTGCATTCTGCAAAGCGACCTGGGCACGTTGTTTTGGGGAAACAGCTGATACCGTGAGGAAGGTATGACGGCAAATCTTAGTGGGGCAGCGGCGCCCTCTAGTGGCCGGCCGCCATTTAGTCGCCTAAAACGGTGCATAATTTGTCTTGGCGAGATGCGGGAACGTAAGGCCCCTGGTGCATTACCGCACCGGGGCCAAAAATCAACATCTAGTCGACTAGATTGCATTGTAATTTCAACAACTAGGAAGGAGCTCAGACAACCTAAATCTGATATAGGAGTATACAACAGGGCACCTTCTTATTCAGATTTCTAATAATTCATAGTTACGGTGAACAGAACAGTCCCGGTTTTCAACACTCAATACCAAATTGTCCCAGTTTCCACCCCAATTAAAATAATATCATTGTACTTGTTTTTCAGTGCTGACATAGACGTTTATCAGGCCATTTACACCTGGCATTAACATGCCTTTTCTGTCATCAGATTGCAATCATATTGTGCTTGACCACTTGAAAGTACAGGTGTAAAGGTCCCCAAGACACATTGAAGACGGATTGCAATCTGATTGGCCAAACCACCTCCAGAGGTGGTCAGGGACACATTGTGTACACATTGAACACAAGTGTAGATGCAATGTGTCCTCTCAATCTGGATACAGCAACTGTATGTGGATTGAGAGGACACCCATTTTGGGTGATCAGATTGCAATCAGACCAAAATGCATGCTAACGCCAGGTGTAAATGAAATCTGGCTAATGTGGTCAAGCACTATCTGACTGCAATCTGATGACACAAAACGCATGTTAACACCAGGTGTAAATGGCCTCTATGATGTTCTGTCATGTGGAATGAAGTTGATTGAACATCCATGTGAAAAAAGTGCACCGTGAGAAGTACAGTAGAAGGCAGCCAGGACCTGCAAGATTTTATTGTTATTATTACATGATCTGTTCTGCAAATTCACTGACGTTTTGGCCTGCAAACGTGTGAGGAGAGTGTTCATCTTCCATTGATGATCCAGGAGTGGATCTCAGCAGAGCAGGCAACATACATGTGTGTCTATGAGGCCATTTACACCTGGCGCTAACATGCGTTTTCTGTGATCAGATTGCAATCAGATTGTGTTTTATCACTTGAAAGTACAGGTGTAAACGCCCCCAAAACACATTGAAGAAGGATTGCAATCTGATCAACCAAACCACCTCCGGAGGTGGTCAGGGATGCATTGTGTACACATTGAACACAAGTGTAAATGCAATGTGTCCTCTCAATCTGGATACAGCAACTTTATGCGGATTGAGAGGACAACCATTTCTGCAATCTGATTGCAATCAGATTGCAGAAAATGCATGTTAACGCCAGGTGTAAATGGAATCAGGCTGAAGTGATAAAATACAATCTGATTGCAATCTGATCACAGAAAATGCATGTTAGCGTAAATGGCCTCTTAGTGTGTGTTAGAGAGAGAGAACTGATGCTGTCTGCACCAAGACATTTCATCCACCATAGATTTTTCCCATAGACATTTCGTAAAAGGCTTATAAAAATAGTAACTAAAACGACATTTAGTAAATATTTTCAATACTTATTGCGTCAATAGATTTGTTGTTGTTTGCTCCCATCTTCGTCAGGACAAAACATGAGCTGGCAGCTCTCCCATTCTCCCCATGCTCACGTGGCTTTCGTCTGGGTGTGCCAGATACCAACCAGAGTTCAAAGACACGCAAGTCAGGAGAATGTTTGGGACTTTCGTGGGAATTGAAAACATAACAGTGTGGTATATAACATAACAGTGTGGTATATAACATAATCACAACCTTTGAATGAGCATTGTGCACCCATGTGACTAAAACAACAGTTCAACAGAAACCATGAAACCTGGCAAAGAATGGATAGGCCCAACGTTAGAGAGGATGATGAAATGAATAGCGGTCCGGTACCTGAGTTGTGTTCCCTGGCTTGTTCAGCTCTCTTCAGTGCACCTTTCTTGGCCTCCTCATGCTGCCTTTGTTCGGCGATAGACTTGTTGAGCACTTGGCTGAGCACCGAGTCACCCTCCCCCACCAGGAACATACTCTTAAACTTGTTATACAACATGGTTGACTTGTCCATGATGTCCTGGTTGGCCTTGAATCTGCGGATCTAGAACACGCAGGTAAAATAAATCAGTACACAACACATACTGTACACAGCTCATGCAGACAAAGAAGCATGGCTACATACACACAGACACACATAGCTAGGAATACTTTGGATGTAACCATTTACAGTATATGGTTTATTATGGAAAACACCAATACCCCATTATTTACACCTGGTTTGTAAATGCTGCCTGCATCCGGATAATTTATCTGGATAATGGTCGCATTTAAAAGCCAGGTGTAAATGGGGTGAAAGGGATCTGAACACAATGTGAGTCAGACTATCTCCAGATGTGGTCAGTCAGATGATCTGATCACATTCTGATCACGATGCGTTTACACCTTGCATTAACATGCGCTTTTCCTTATCGTGATAACATCCAGATAACTTAAACAGGTGTAAATGGGGTGCAAGGGACATCAGTGATCCATTTAGTCCAGCAATTACTTTCCCCTCTGTGCCCGATGAAAGATTGCATGTCAACTCTTGCTGTCAAGTCAGTACGATCATTTTTCATTTACACTATTGCTATGACTTCAAGATGGAAGCCACCATCAAATTTGTGTTAAACAAAATTACAAAACTAAGCATACTGTAATTGGTGTTGATTCTGTTGAATATGTTTTGAATGGAGTGTAGCAGTAGATTCCCCCGCCTACCAACACGAGGGTCGCAGGTTCACGCCCCTGTTACCTCCAGCTTGTCTGTGTCTTGAACTTCAGCCTACAAATAAGAAATATTTAAGCCCTTATATTTTATGAGTATTTGTCGGGCAGAGCTACATTCTCAGTGTCCAATCAGCTCATGGACCGAGGCGTTATCTCCTTAACTCTGATCTTTGTACAGGAGACAAAGTCCTCTTGGTGTGTTTTCCCCCTCTGGAAAGGCCCGGAAACAAGAGAAACGAGACCGTAAAAAGAAAAGACAGCAGAACAGAAGACAATAGCACAAGCTCATCGAGAGAAGACGGGAAAACAGCGACCAAAGTCAGAAGAAATTAGCGACATGGTGTTTTTCCCGCTTCGTCTCCACTCCCTCTTCCTCATCGTCTATCTCCTCTCTGGCAGCGTGGACGGCGGTCATGTTCTGGTCTTCCCCGGCGAGTACAGCCACTGGCTGAACATGCAGAGCATCATGGAGGCGCTGGTGGCGAGGAACCACTCTGTCACCGTTTTGGTCGCTGACGCCTCACCCTCCGTCGACTACAACAACCGCCGCTACGCCGGGAAGTTCCATTTTCGCGTTTTCCAGGTGCCGTTCACCCGAGCCGAGATGCATGGCGTCATGCAGGACTTCATCCACTTCTCCATGTACGAATCGCAGAATGCCTCGCTGCTCCAGAAGTACCTGAAAATCCACTACTTGATGGGCCGGGCCTCTGGGCTGCAGCTGGTGCAGTGCGATGCCATGCTGCGAAACGCCACGCTGATGGCGTCGCTGAGGGTCGCCGGCTTTGACGCCATCCTAAGCGACCCCATGATACAGTGCACCGACCTGTTGGCCGACCTGCTGGGCCTGCCGCTGGTCATTTCGATGCGGTTTTCCTTTGGCACGGTGATGGAGCGGCACTGCGGTCACGCGCCGGCACTGCCTTCGTTCGTCCCGGTGGCACCGCTGACTTACAGTGACCGCATGACGTTCACAGAGCGGCTGGTCAATAGTGTGGCCTACATTCTGTTATCAGTTGCGACGGAGGCATTCTGGAGGCTGAAGCTGGATCCATACTACAGTGAAATCAAAGGAAGTCCCACCTCAATGTGTGAGACCATGGGGAAAGCCGACATCTGGCTGATCCGAACATTTTGGGACTTGGAGTATCCGCGGCCGTTCCTGCCCAACTTCAAATATGTAGGTGGTTTGCACTGCAAACCGGCCAATCAGCTGCCAGAGGAAATTGAGGCGTTCGCTCAGAGTTCGGGCGATGACGGCCTGGTAGTTTTCTCGCTGGGCTCCATGGTGACGAACCTGACGAAGGAGCGGACCGATGTCATCGCCGCCGGCCTCGCGCGTCTTCCACAGAAGGTGATATGGAGGTACAAGGGAGAAAAGCCCCCCACTTTGGGGCCAAACACAAAGCTCTATGATTGGATCCCGCAAAATGACTTACTGGGCCATCCGAAGACCAAAGCCTTCATCACGCACGGTGGCACAAACGGCCTTTATGAGGCCATCTACCACGGTGTCCCATTGGTCGGAATCCCACTTTTCGCCGACCAACCAGAGAACATCCTGCGTATGGTGAGCCGAGGCGCCGCCGTCTCATTGGACTTCAGGAGCATGACATCTGAAGACCTAGAGGAGGCCCTCAAAACTGTCATTGGCGACCCATCCTACAAGTCCAGCATGCAGCGTCTGTCGGCTCTGCAGCGCGACCAGCCAGTGGCCCCGTTGGACACTGCCGTCTTTTGGATTGAGTTTGTGATGCGTCACGGAGGTGCACATCACCTCAGGGCACAGTCGCACCATCTGAACTGGTTGCAGTACCACAGCCTGGACACCTGCGCTGCTCTGCTGGCTGTACTCTGCATTACCATTTTCATTTGTTATAAAAGTCTTCAGTTTTGTCTGCAAAAATGTTTCTCTAAGAGGAGTGAACAGAGGAAAAAGACGGAGTGACAAGAATAAAAAATATATATATTCTGTGAAAAAGTATGTATAGAGAGCCGCAGGGATGACGTATTTTTGTAGGCAGAATGCGGAAGTCCCGAACTTCCTGGTTCTACACTGTTTCTGTCTATGGGATTTTTGAATGGGTTTTTGCCGCGATGCTTCAAATACGGTCTCTGGGCAACGCAAGATTAATCAAACGCGAACCAGATTCCAGATTATTCCGTCGGATAATCTTCACACATGAGGACCACTTTCATGAGTTTTGAAGCGTAAATGCGAGCCCTAGAAGTAAAATGCTCGAGCTAAGCTAATCCAGAACTACACACTGTCGCATAGGCTTCCACGTCACGTCAGCACTCAACCTGGACTGTTGTTGATGTGTGCACTGATTACCCCGGGCTGAACGGGGCTGAACCAGGTGAGGGAAAGAGAATTTCCGTGTTCGCCCTTTGAAGTGGTGACGTTATTGACGTATATATCCCCATCAACTCAAAAGTGTAGTCTCATTTAGCCGTTTGCTAGCTAGCCGTCCTTTTAACGGCAAGTAAAAGCTTCAAAACTCGTAAAAGTGGTCCTCGTGTGTGAAGATGATATTACTAAGCACTGGTTCGCGTTTGATTAAGCCAGCGTTGCCCAGAGAGCTTATTAGAAGCATCGCGCCAAAAACCCATTCAAAACTCCCATAGGCAAAAACTGTGAAGAACCAGGGCTGTTAGCATCGATGATTTCCGGACTCGTTACTGCGGCTTTCTACTCCTCCAAAAATTACAATAAAAAAAAGTATCAAGCACGCTCACTTCTCTCACCGTTGGGCCACCACTGCCCCATTCTATTTTATTTCTATTCGATTGTGCTTTTCCCCGTCTTATTTACATTTGATACGTAATACATAACAGTACATATTTACTGTTGTGATTATGTACCTACTCTGCACTATGTCCTGTAATGGAGCCACCTAGCATAAGAATTTCACATGTGCATACTTGTGGAAAGAAAATAAACATCTTGAAATGAATTTACAGTAACATATATATATATTTTTATAATCATTGCCAGAAGTTTATTATTTTGTCAAGGACTAAAGTAACCCTATTCTTCAAAAAGGGAGAGTCACTTTCCCCCCTCTTCTTCTTGTTTTATGGCAGTTGGCATCCAGCTTAATGGTGCATTACTGCCAAACATCCCCCCCCCCCACCCATTTAGGAATAAAAATGTTAATTTGTGAAATGAAACCTTTTCATATTTATCATTCCAGAAATGCCACATTCTGTATTCTTTCTGACTAAAACGTCAGAGGAGCAGGTTTTTATGAATCGCATGTGATAGAGCAAGTAGGATGGCTGGACCAGAAGAACAAAAAAACATCTAAATGCTGAAACTGTGGCTTCCTGTGCGATGTCTCTCTCTCGTGCCACACTAACCCTGCCAATGAGTCTTAAGGCTGGAACACAGGCAACGAAGGCCGACTGTTGTGTCGCCTCTCACGTCACCTGTGTCACGTCACATGTGTCATGTCACCTGTGTCATGTCACCTGTGTCACGTCACCTGTGTCACGTCACCTGTGTCACGTCACCTGTGTCACGTCACCTGTGTCACGTCACCTGTGTCATGTCACCTGTGTCACGTCACCTGTGTCACGGCCACAAAGTTACACTTTAACACACCGCAAAGACTGCAACTAGCATGTACATTCTGCGCTCACGTGAGAGGAATCTCTCCATGACAGCAGGCTTGGTTTATCTATATACAGTCTCTATGCCATAGACTTTATGACATGCATTACAGTGGCAGCCGGCCACAGTGGCTGACTAGCCAATCAGAGTGATTTCTCGACGCCGATTCAACAGGGCAAATCGGCAAAAAAAGACCACAGACAAGGCCGACTTGTGCAAACGTTGCGGGACACATCGCAAAATCTAGGGCTACAGATGCTCACAGATGGTCCAGACGGCAGACTATCGGCTTGGTGTAGCTTAATCTACTGTATACTCGGACGTGAAAGCACTCACCGTGCCTCGCCAAGGGGTAGCGCCACGGCCGGCGTGCCTGTCGGCGAGGCTTTCGTGGAGCTCCCCAAAAATGTGAACAGCGCAAGTACACGATAATGTAGATGGGGAGATAACAGGGGAGACTAGAGTGAAAGCTATGACCCCATCTCGAGGGTCGCACTGTTTCAGCCTTGTGTCTGGGCTTTTAGGAACAACTCCTTTGAAACATCCTCTTATGTTTAGTGAGTCTACCTTTTTGAGCGTGGCAATGAGTTCGCTGTGTTTCTGCAGGTGCTGGGTGGTGACCTGAAGGGTGCCAATCTCATCCAAAGCCTCCAAGCACTTCTTCACATCCTAGTGAGATGAGATGAAGAAGGGACAAGTGACCAATGAGCAACGCTGGAGAAAGGCTTCCTGAAAACATTTTGTTTGTTACTAACCTCAGTGAACAGAACTAAATTTCTCTTTAGGGTAGCTTCAGTGTTCAAATTTTCCAGTGTGAAGTAACTGAGCGCTTGTAAAATTATTCTTTCAAAGTAACTTCCCCAACTCTGACCACACGCCTAATCTTTGCCATATTATAACCAAAATTAACATACTGACTCCAAACATTGTGTTATTACAACTTACAGGGTTGTCAATTTTCAGCGAAATTTTTATTTCACTGTGCAGCCTCTGGAGTTTCAAGTCGGCTGAGACTTCTGTGGAAAAGAAAGAGAAAGTCAAAATGTTGATGGAAAGATATTCCCTTTCCTAGTTTCCATTAGCTTACATTAACTGGAAAACACATTGTAGCTAGTTTTCAATAGACATTTACCGAATGAACGTGTTTAGGATAATTTGATCGTTCACCAGAACTTGGACACATGTTACCATTGGTTGGCAAAGCTAGTTAAAACCATTGAGGAACTAAATTCAAGACACTACAAACAATATTCTATTATTACTCACATTTAACCATAATTACAATGTAAAAATGGGGGAATAAATTGAAGGTTAGCTTAACAAAGAGCCAAATTGGCTTCATGTACTTATTGTCTTGATACCACAATTTAAAGAATTGATATATGCCACATCTGTGTTGGACAGTTCAATGTTTGTTATGTGTGGACTTAACTCAACCAAACCAAAAGGTAGAAACCACAGAAGCAGGACTCCAATAACGTGACGCTGCCAGATGGGGGCGGTATTGTGAAAACAATACCGCCCCCATCTGGCAGCATCAGGTTAGGACTCTAATGTGTCACACCACCAACACACACAGCCTGGAGCTGCTCGGCTGACAATGCGTAGACTCATGATTAGATTCACACCAACATGATGTCACTACCGTAATAACTAGGGTTGGAACCAGTGATTGGACAAAACTACTGTGTTTTGGATCAGTTATGGCAAATCTCTGCAGATCATCTGATCATTTTGAGGTATTACGCTGTATTTGGAAAGCTATGGCTGTTTGGACTGGAAAGGCCTTATGATCAAAGTCCCCTACAAAACCCACACGGAGCAGCCCACATCTTCTTAAAGGATGGCCGTCACAGTGCCGCTTTTTGAAATATCAACCATTTCAAAAAGTGTTTGTCGCCAGTCAACAGACTGCTTTATAGGGCAATATGATATATGATATGAAAATAACTTTAGTCACAGTACCGGTAACTTAAATGCTGCTGTTTAGCTGCCCCCCCCCCCAAAAAAAGAAGAAGAAAAAAAGACACAGGCTTTATAATGTTAAGGACAAAACCCACAAGTGGACCCAGTAGGGGAAACAACTAGCCTAGGTAAACCCAGCCCCCACGTGACCTGCTCTCTCAGTTCCCAGTCACTTGTGACTGTAAGCAGGGTGAGCCTGAGAGCAGGTCACTGGGGGCTGGGTTTACCCAGGCTAGGAAACAACTACTGTGTAGTTATTAGTTATTTGTACTTTATCATTGATAATGATGGCATGGCCTGCATAATGTGACAACAGAAGCTTACAGCAGAATACAGCACGGACAGATATGTGACAAGTATGTGACTTGTTGATTGTTTTATAGACAAGATAATGTGTTTGACAGTCCCTGTATCTGACAGCTGTCTTAATTAAGTTCTGTTTTTACTTTTTTCTTTTCAGTTCAACTGAACTGTAGTGCGGACGTTTATCTTAGTTGCGCATCATTTTTAGATGTAAATGTCTATAACTGGCAGAGGAGAATTGTGAAGGATTTCTGTTGAACTTGTGAATATTGCATCAGAATGGTACCATGTAACCGTGTAGCTAAGCCTGGAAAATCCTAAAGTTTTTCATGGTTTCAAGACTGCACAAACCCTTTTCTTTCTAAAATATCAGATCTTGTCCTCACCTTTTTTCTTGTCTCCCTTCCTCTCTTCACCTTTCTTCCCATCATCTTTGTTTTGTCTGCGAAAAACAACAACAAAAAGCTATCGATCTTTTTCCCGCCGGGAGGGATCCATCTCAATGTCATAACTCGGGGTGGGACAAAATATCGATATATCGTGATACTTCCTCTTGCGATACATTATCGATACACTGGCACCCATATCGTGATACCATATTGTGACATTTTATCCTGAAATGTGTATTTTTTGCATGATTTTTTTTCTGTAAACTTCTGTAAAATTTAGTAATTTATTTTACATTATTTTGTATCCTTCCTTTTGACTTCACATGTGGAGTCGTGGACAAGTTACAGTCAGTGTGTGTTAAAGAGGCAATATGCAGTCTGCACTTTGTTGTACATTGTTTCATTCAAATTCTATGAATAAATACATAATTCCTGCCGTTTGCCTTTTTAGGGGTCTTTTTCCCTCTTCAGTTACACAAATATCATGATGTATCGCAGATGAAATTTCTTGCAATGTATCGATTATCGCAGAATCGCTGTATCGTGATATGATCGTTATCGAAAGCCAAGTATCGTGATAGTATCGTATCGTGGGTTACGCTGCGATTCCCACCCATAGTCATAACATGCCAGACAGTGTTCGTATTGAATGCCTTTCATAGCTGCTTGACTGTTACTATGGACAAACGGAAACCAGGGCAACTTAGAGCCTAGGTTTGGGTAACAGCTCTCTGACTTCCATACCAAAAAGCATGTTGATATTTCAGAATAAAATTATGTCTTGTAATCTTTCAGAAGGCAATGACATAGGCTGCCATGTTCCTGATGCTTCTATGCACATATACAAGTCAATCTCAAAATACTTTTATACTATGCAATACGGGTGTAATGCTGCGGCTTCCCAAAATTCACAAAACTCATTAGGTTCAGTTCTATACGACACAGATGTGTCACGGTTTGTTTCATTGTCCATACAGCAAAAAAGTAGAAATGTCATTGATAAAAATATATATATACTAATTTATTTATTTTAATTATTTAATGTATTTCATTAATAGTTTCACAATCTAGTTGACATTTTTATTTTTGACAATGCCCCCTTTTTTCCCACTTTTTGTCTTTTTCATCTCAGTTTTACTTTACCATGATATCCTTGTAGAAGCAGTGAACGATTTGTTCAATTTGCAATGGGTACCTAAAGGGTTCACCCCTACAATGAATGCAAGTGTAAAAGTAAATCCCAGATAGTGATAAATGGTTTTCAATGTTGAATGGGCAGCGTAATAAATATTTTTTTGAAAAAAGAAAAGAATGGGCAGTGTGTGTGTAATTTACTTACTCTCTCAATTCATCTACTTTTCGCCGCCGCACCTCTTTCTCAGTCTCTATTGAGTTGTTCAGTCTCTTTCGGCCATTGTTTTTCTGCTCATTGCAAAGGATGAAAGGACATTGAAAACATGTACATGAAAGCATACTGCACATCTTGGATGGATCATCTGAGTCTGAGATAAATGGACAGATCCAGGCAAAATCCATGTTGTAAATTCAGGTCTGCCTGTTTTCACAAAACAAATCTAAGGGTTTTTAAGGCTACCTGGATCTGAACTTCAGATGAAAACGACGACCAAAATATAGAAACAAAAGGCTGGCTAAAACTGAAGATTTCAAACAAAACTATAGAAAGCTCAGACAGTATAAATGGACAGTTTAAAAAAAGAGATACTATGAACTAATTGGTTAGGAGCAACCTGCCCAATTGTGTTTGTTAAAGAAAATGTGCTAAAAACAAAACAAATTTAGCAAATTGTTCTAGCCCCATTCTGCCTTCCAACCTCATGCACACCACCACACCAAATATCAGAAAGTCTTAATTGAAAAGATTCCTGTCATTCTTGGTGAAAACCATTAAGAGCTCTTATACGAGAGATCAGCCTGACATCACATCCACCCAGAAATGCGGAACCCCGCAGCAGATAACTAGTATGAGTTGTGCCAAACAAACATTAATATCTCAAAAGTATACATCACATCGCTTATATTTTGGCATTCTGAGTGAGAGCAGAAGTAGCTCAAGAGTTTGATGTATAATATATGCATGTTGTGTTAAAGTTGTCTGAACTGTCGCAGTTTTTAAAATGTAAACAGCACAGCCGGCTAGAGTGAGACGCTCAAGGCAAGCTCAGGCTCCATAGGCTCCCATTGCCGTTTCCACCCAGTGATGCAGTTTGTTTACCAAAATGCTGATCGGCTGATCCCTCGTATAACTGTATTCAAGACTTTTTAAGGCCTTAAATTTGGAGAATCTTTTTCATTCTATTCAGATACACTGACCCGGTTAAAGGGACAGCTCACCCTATAATCCAAAATACCGGTACATATTTTTCTTCTCACCTGTAGTGCTATTTATCCATCTAGATCAGTGTTTCCTAAAGACTGGGTCGGGATCCACAGGTGGGTCACAGGAGATTTTATTTATTTGGGTCGCTAAATGAACTTGCAGACTTCTTTCCCAGTCTTATTTAAAATTAGTAGGCTATATTGTTTTACTGACGAGAGGAAATAAATACGATGAACGACGATACCTAAATGCATTTATTTGGTGTCATTTATAGAGTATTGAAGATGTTTATATTTTCAATAACACATGCATAAAACAAAGTTGTGATTTATCAAACGTGTATCCCTTTGAAATGGCTGGTTTACAGATTCAAGATAATTGCAATAAAAATGGGCATGAATGTTCATTTATGCACTATTTGGCTGTTCTCACGATTTATAGATAAGGCCTATTGTGAATTGGATTGCGATGGTTTGTCATTTTTAAAAAGTGGATCCCCACAAAAAGTGTTTGGGAAACACTGATCTAGATCATTTTGTTAGTTGCCAGAGTTTTGGAGATATCGGCCCTAGAGACTTCAGCCTTGGCTTGCGGTGCTCAAAGCACCAAAAAATAAATTTGAAATCATGACCCTGTTGTGAGCAGTTTCATATAGGAAATTTTTTCTTTTGGCTGAACTACACACATTAGCGTCTAGCTAGTTGCTACATGAAACTGCAGCTAGCAGCAGCTAGAGCAGCAGCTAGCAGCAGCTAGAGCAGCAGCTAGTGGAAGTATTCAGTCGAAAGAAAATAGTTCCTACATGAAACTCCTCACAAGAAGGTCTGTGGATTATCTTGAGTAACCAGGTCATTATTTCCAGAAAGAGACATTGCTGTTGAGTTTTTCAAATGTATTTCTGGCACTTTGAGCACCACAAGTCAACTGCCATCCAGTTCCATTATATTGGAGAAAAGGCAGAAATCTCCAGGGCCGATATCTCCAAAACTCAGGCCACTAACACAAAACGATCTAGAATGGATAGGTGAAAGGAAAAATGTGTTTTGGAATTTAGAGTGTGCTGTGCCTTTAAGCTTGGTGTGTCACCTCTAACGTCTTAATATTGACACGTCATTTTGTGCAGAGCGGACACTTGCCTCCTCATCCTCGGAGCCAGAGGAGCTGTCGTCCTTGGCTTGTCTCTTCCTCTTGGCTTCAGGCTCCTTCCCGTCGGCATCCTTTCCTTTGCTCTCCTCCTTCTTCTTCTTCTTCTTCTCCTCCTCTCCACTCTTGGACTTGTCCTCTGCTGCCCTCTTTCTCTTTTTGTCCCACTCAGCAGAGTCCCTGAATAGGAAGGAGAAAGCTGTTAGAGGGTTGGGAGGCCAACAGAAGCAAAAAGTCAACACTCCTCAAATATTCTGAAAGTATAAATGATAGTAAGAAATATTCTGAAAGTATAAATGATAGTAATCAATGCTATTTGAATAAAGCTGAAGTGTTTTAAAAGATGTTTACATTTCACTCCCCGAGCCCTGGGCTTCCTGCTGCTGGAGTAACAGCATCTTCTCACTTTTAGGCTTCCTGCCTCGCCGTTTAGGACCATCTCCACCTTGACACACACACAGACACAGACACACACACACACACACACACACAGATAACTGCATCAATCCAGAATGTACAAGCTGAATGCTTGATGCTTCTACCCAGATTTGAAACTGTCCTATTCAAACTGCTCATACAGCATGAACTTTCTAGGAGTCGATTATTACAGTCTTCTATGCCATACTGTACATCATGCCATAAACAACATACAGTAAAAGGATCACTTAAGACACCGGAAATATGGCCTACCTGGAGGACTAGTCGGAGTGGAATATGGCCTACCTGGAGGACTAGTCGCAGGGGAATATGGCCTACCTGGAGGACTAGTGGGAGTGGAATATGGCCTACCTGGAGGACTAGTCGCAGGGGAATATGGCCTACCTGGAGGACTAGTCGGAGTGGAATATGGCCTACCTGAAGGACTAGTCGCCGTGGAATATGGCCTACCTGGAGGACTAGTCGCAGTGGAATATGGCCTACCTGGAGGACTAGTGGGAGTGGAATATGGCCTACCTGGAGGACTAGTCGGAGTGGAATATGGCCTACCTGGAGGACTAGTCACAGGGGAATATGGCCTACCTGGAGGACTAGTCGCAGGGGAATATGGCCTACCTGGAGGACTGGTCGCAGTGGAATATGGCCTACCTGGAGGACTAGTCGCAGTGGAATATGACCTACCTGGAGGACTAGTCTGAGTGGAAAATGGCCTACCTGGAGGACTAGTCTGAGTGGAAAATGGCCTACCTGGAGGACTAGTCTGAGTGGAATATGGCCTACCTGGAGGACTAGTCTGAGTGGAATATGGCCTACCTGGAGGACTAGTCTGAGTGGAATATGGCATACCTGGAGGACTAGTCGGAGTGGAATATGGCCTACCTGGAGGACTAGTCTGAGTGGAATATGGCCTACCTGGAGGACTGGTCACAGTGGAATATGGCCTACCTGGAGGACTAGTCGGAGTGGAATATGGCCTACCTGGAGGACTAGCCGGAGTGGAATATGGCCTACCTGGAGGACTAGTCGCAGTGGAATATTGCCTACCTGGAGGACTGGAATATGGCCTACCTGGAGGACTAGCCGGAGTGGAATATGGCCTACCTGGAGGACTGGAATATGGCCTACCTGGAGGACTGGTCGCAGTGGAATATGGCCTACCTGGAGGACTAGTTGGAGTGGAATATGGCCTACCTGGAGGACTGGTCACAGTGGAATATGGCCTACCTGGAGGACTGGTCGCAGTGGAATATGGCCTACCTGGAGGACTAGCCGGAGTGGAATATGGCCTACCTGGAGGACTAGTCGCAGTGGAATATTGCCTACCTGGAGGACTGGAATATGGCCTACCTGGAGGACTAGCCGGAGTGGAATATGGCCTACCTGGAGGACTAGTCGCAGTGGAATATTGCCTACCTGGAGGACTGGAATATGGCCTACCTGGAGGACTGGTCGCAGTGGAATATGGCCTACCTGGAGGACTAGTTGGAGTGGAATATGGCCTACCTGGAGGACTGGTCGCAGTGGAATATGGCCTACCTGGAGGACTGGTCGCAGTGGAATATGGCCTACCTGGAGGACTAGTTGGAGTGGAATATGGCCTACCTGGAGGACTGGTCGCAGTGGAATATGGCCTACCTGGAGGACTAGTTGGAGTGGAATATGGCCTACCTGGAGGACTGGTCGTTGTGGAATATGGCCTACCTGGAGGACTAGTCTGAGTGGAATATGGCCTACCTGGAGGACTAGCCGGAGTGGAATATGGCCTACCTGGAGGACTAGTCACAGTGGAATATGGCCTACCTGGAGGACTAGTCGGAGTGGAATATGGCCTACCTGGAGGACTAGTCGCAGGGGAATATGGCCTACCTGGAGGACTAGTGGGAGTGGAATATGGCCTACCTGGCGGACTAGTCGCAGGGGAATATGGCCTACCTGGAGGACTAGTCGGAGTGGAATATGGCCTACCTGAAGGACTAGTCGCAGTGGAATATGGCCTACCTGGAGGACTAGTCGCAGTGGAATATGGCCTACCTGGAGGACTAGTGGGAGTGGAATATGGCCTACCTGGAGGACTAGTCGGAGTGGAATATGGCCTACCTGGAGGACTAGTCACAGGGGAATATGGCCTACCTGGAGGACTAGTCGCAGGGGAATATGGCCTACCTGGAGGACTGGTCGCAGTGGAATATGGCCTACCTGGAGGACTAGTCGCAGTGGAATATGGCCTACCTGGAGGACTAGTCTGAGTGGAATATGGCCTACCTGGAGCACTAGTCTGAGTGGAAAATGGCCTACCTGGAGGACAAGTCTGAGTGGAATATGGCCTACCTGGAGGACTAGTCTGAGTGGAATATGGCCTACCTGGAGGACTAGTCGCAGTGGAATATGGCCTACCTGGAGGACTAGTCTGAGTGGAATATGGCATACCTGGAGGACTAGTCGGAGTGGAATATGGCCTACCTGGAGGACTAGTCTGAGTGGAATATGGCCTACCTGGAGGACTGGTCACAGTGGAATATGGCCTACCTGGAGGACTGGTCACAGTGGAATATGGCCTACCTGGAGGACTAGTCGGAGTGGAATATGGCCTACCTGGAGGACTAGTCTGAGTGGAATATGGCCTACCTGGAGGACTAGTTGGAGTGGAATATGGCCTACCTGGAGGACTAGTCAGAGTGGAATATGGCCTACCTGGAGGACTAGTTGGAGTGGAATGTGGCCTACCTGGAGGACTAGTTGGAGTGGAATATGGCCTACCTGGAGGACTAGTTGGAGTGGAATATGGCCTACCTGGAGGACTAGTTGGAGTGGAATATGGCCTACCTGGAGGACTGGTCGCAGTGGAATATGGCCTACCTGGAGGACTAGTTGGAGTGGAATATGGCCTACCTGGAGAACTAGTTGGAGTGGAATATGGACTACCTGGAGGACTAGTTGGAGTGGAATATGGCCTACCTGGAGGACTAGTCGGAGTGGAAGGAGCATCCTCTTTATCAGTGTCCTGGTCAGCCTCACTCTGGGAACGAATCAAGACAAAAGGAAACATTGCTCCTTTTCATACTATGCCATTTGTTGTATAGAATGTGCTAATTCTGTGGGGTGCTTGTAAATTGTTTTATCTGAACACATGAACAAAATTGACAATACGGTATATTACAGTATACAATACATTTTCTGTGTTTACAGTATTTGAATGTACCCCACCCCAGTAGTCGTTTTATTTTGCTTCGGGTTCCTGAATGGGTTCCAAAGCTGATAAAAAGTTAAGTTATCCTTTATTCATCCCCATGGGGAAATTCATCCTCTACTAGGATCCTTCCTATAACTAGGAGCAGTGGGCAGCCACAGTGCAGCGCCCGGGGACCAACTCCAGTTATTTTGCCAGTGCGTATTAACCTTAACATACATGTCTTTAGGTGGTGGGAGGAAACCCACACGAACACGGGGATAAGATGCAAACTCCACACAGAAAGGACCTGGGACGGACCGGGGGGTGTCTTTTCTGATGTGATGTGCCTTTTTGTGACGTTTTCAATCAACCATTTCCACAAATAAATTCACCACCCAAGTCTCACAGCCATTGTATAGCCATTAGTAAATAGGAGTAGGACCCACCTTTTTCTTTCTCCCTCTTTTAGGTTTAGGAACGTCCGTGGATTCCTTCTGTGCAGAGTCCTAAAATGTGACAACTTTTATGAATTTCATTACAATCTCCAACCCCCACTTTTTACGGTCTATGCAGTTCTCTTGCCATATAAATTATACAGTATTGTCAAAAGGTGCAAAATTAATAACACAACAAATGGATGCAATAATAAGAATATACAACAGAAATTCAACATGACTACATGTCAACAAGCAGACAAACCTACACTGCCACTCAAAGGTTTGGACGCAACTAAGCATTTGTCTTAATTTTGACTATTTTTCCCCATTTCCCAAACCAAAAATGTTTTAAACAAATCAAAACAAGCACATTTTAGATTCTTTAAAGTAGCTAGCAGCCACCCTTTGCCTTGATGGAAAGGCAACGGGGTTGGAATGAAATTCAACAGAGAAGGAAGTAGAGCGCGCAGGGTGCACATCAGCTCAGTGGGTCAGGTGCAGGACAAATAAACGATGAACTTGAAAAATAAAATAATTCCGCAATGTTTATTTTCTGGAAAACAAAAGTTCTGCATCTGGGGGGAGACTTGGGTGGCTCAACTGGTAGAACGCGTACCATTAAGGCATAGTCCTTCACGCAGCGACCCAGGTTCGAATCCAACCTGCCGTCATATGCTGCATATCCTCCCCCACTCTCTCCCTGCTTTCCCAGCTGTCCTATTGAATAAAGGCAAAATGCAAAAAAAGTTATGCATCCGCCGGATCTGCTACCGGAAGGCCGTGATGGTACACTTTCGCCACCGGACTACTGCAGCTCCACTGTGGGAGCTCCACCCCCGGGCGATTCGCGTGGTGGAGGCTGCGCAGCCATTGTGCAGCATGGCCAAATTTGGCCATTAAGCTGCGCATCTGTCAATCTGCCCTAATTAACCAATAAAAAAATCTGGCTCTGTTAGGTCAGCCGCTGGGATGCTCTTTACACTTCCTGAAAGATTCAGCGCGATTGCATGTAAGATGGCATAGCTGTGGCCGAACACAGCTCTGCTCACTCACAGACAGATTGCATGTAAGATGGCATAGCTGTGGCCGAACACAGCTCTGCTCACTCACAGACAGATTGCATGTAAGATGGCATAGCTGTGGCCGAACACAGCTCTGCTCACTCACAGACAGATTGCATGTAAGATGGCATAGCTGTGGCCGAACACAGCTCTGCTCACTCACAGACAGATTGCATGCAAGATGGCAGAGCTGTGGCCGAACACAGCTCTGCTCACTCACAGACAGACATTTCGCATTCTTACTATAGGATTTTTTTGTATCTGGTTTTTGAGCATCAAAATTGCTTTATAATGAAAAACAAAACAAAAACAGTACATTCGATCGGGTGTGTCCAAACTTTTGATTGAAACAATGCCCCAGGTTTATGGATCAGTAGCACCATCTAGTGTGTTGTGGGTGCATTATGCACAGTACACTGTACAGCAGGTTTATGGATCAGTAGCACCATCTAGTGTGTTGTGGGTGCATTATGCACAGTACACTGTACAGCAGGTGTGGGCAATTATTTTTCCTGGGGGGCCACATGAGAAACCCAGATTGTTGCTGGGGGCCAAAAAAGAAATCATGCTGTAACCTCTCATTTTAACACTAGATTAAATTATAGAGAACTATTTTTATTATTCAGCATCAGTTATATAGAAAATCACTCCAAACAAGCCAATTTAGGTAATCTCATTCACATTTTCTAGCTTCTTAAGTAAAATGGTGTGTTTGTCTTAGACCTCCGGACCAGACAGAAGCATCATGAGGGCCAGTTCTGGCCCCCATGCCTTATAATGCCCAGGTCTGCTGTACAGTATTACATGTATGTACCAGTGTTTTGGGGTCTATGACTTGTTGAAATGCAAAGGGTGGGGGATTGGAAAAATAAATATATTAACCATTCTTGTCATCAAGGTTTACATTAACATAAGGACATCAACAGAGACACCATGCCTTTCTCCAAAGAACATAGAAAGCCATGCAAAAATAAAATTACATAAAATTACATCAACCGATTGTATTGTGTACAGTAGTAAAACAGATATTGTGCAGTTTTAGCCAACTTTGCTAGTTCAACTATAGAGGGTATGCATGTGATGTCACAGAGGCAGAAGTCACTGTGGGGTCACGCCCACTGAGTCACAGCAAGACTGAGCTTGAATGCAGTAATCAGCCTAGATAACTGACACCTGCTGCTCAGGGAGGAATTTGACACTCGTTTTGACACTCATTCCCGATTGAGGGGGCATGATCCAGTGGGTGTGCATACCCTCTATAGATAGTGACCAAAATGAAAGGTAGGCAATGTAAAGCAATAACACGTGTGATGTGGTCAGAATGGAAAGGAAGGACAGTTGCTTTCCAATCATTCTTGTTACAAGCACACACAGACTTCATCTGTCCAGACTAGATTAAATGCTTGCCTGATATACGGTAATTGACTGAATTATTGTTACTGTATTCTTAGTAATACAGGGACTGAACTGCTTTCTCCTTCTCCTAAAAAGATCAACCAAAATCATGACCCTGTTTGTGAATCACCCAGTGCCATTAACCCATTGATACCTGATGCAGCATTTGCGTGTATGTCTCTCATTTGTGTGCGTATCCCTTTAAGACCGTGAACCGCGTTTAACGCGGTCTTAAAGGGATACACACACAAATGCTGCATCAGGTATCAATGGGTTAACACACAGTGAGTGAACCCAGATAGAATATCAAGCACCAACATGACATTGTGGCCCTGCTTAAAACCAACCAAAAGCAAAGCACCAAATGAAAACCACAAAGCACCGCATGCTTCCCCCTGGTGGGGGTTGAGAAGACCTACACCTCCTATGATATCCATCATGCAAAGTACGTACATCCTGTGTCTGGGGACCCTGTTCAGAGACCAGAAACCCTTCCTCCTGCTCCTCCTCATTCTCATTCTCTTGTCCAGCCTCACTTCCTGGCTCCTGAACGCACCCGAGATACAGCACAGGACGCAGCGGGGAGGGGGTTAAACGAGTTATGAAAGGGGGAAAAGTTAGGGTGCATTCTTCCATACTCTGAGCATACAGGCCTTTGAAGTATCTCTATTAACACACTCCCATCTTCTAGAAGACACTGAGAGGGAGAAATATAAACCAATATAATAATATTAACTATTTCCTGCTCCGATATGCAATTCAGTGTGAAAAAGAGACATCAAGCACATTACCAAGATAGCAAATGAAGAAACAAGCAGACAATACGTGAACAGACCAGGAGCATCTCAAGGTAGTGGAGGCAAAATATCAAAGCATGAACGTTAGTTAATATGTCCTTTGGATTGAGAGAGGAATCAATTGAGCTAGAGACTTACTTTGGAGTTGACCCTCTTCTCATCCACATTCTCTTCAGCCTCTGGACTGCTGTCCGAAACCTTCTCAGTGAAAGATTCTGGGGGGACCGGCTTCAAAACCAAAAGAACAAAACCAATGAGTAATAAGACAATAATCAGAGGTCATTGAACCATAGTATACTATGCACTTAAGATTATGTCTGAGGATTGAACAGGTGTTAGCAATAGCATTAAGGATGATCTCACTTTAGTTACATAAAGTTTGGACACTCATGGGGCGAGAATCCACAGCGAGAGTGTACTGTAGCGTTTACCGACACACATTCTCAGTTGCTGTGAGCTCAACCTTTCAACTGTATGACAATAGTTTGTCTAACAATGTCATATTACAATTTTGGTTTCCTTTGATCCAAAGCTGTGAGAACTTAACATAATTTCCACTAATGTGACAGTGAAAAAAAGATCCCTCCCTACATCCTCAGGAAATTGCAAATCTGTTGCACATATGGCGGATTTTTGACGATTTCTTTTTTAAGTTAACTTTGGACGGTTGCTATATCACCATCAGAAGAGTGGCCCAATATTAAAGAATGCATTGTTTTGGACAGGCGTTTACAAGAGTGCAAATGAAGGCTAGTAGGATACAGAGCTGTTGAACAAGGGTTCCAAACTGGAGATGAAAGCAAGCAGAAGTCCACCGTCTACTTTGATCAACTCCCAATAAAGCTCCCAGTCTCAGCGAAGTATAACAACTTCTGAGACAAGGGCGATCCGAGCCTATAAGGCCAACTGCTGGCGGAGAAACACCATACATTTACTTTGTTGGAGAGAAAGAGGAGGCAGTACCTTGGGTGCAGTTAGCTCAACCTTTGGGTTGTTCTCAATCTCCCACAGCCCTTCGTTGAAGCCTTTCCTCTTGTTGGGCTTGGCGTACTTCTCTTTGTTAGGCTGGTATGGAAATATATCTTTTGGACCAAGAAATGCACTGTTGGAAAGAAGGGTATTTTAAGGCATTTTTGAGGGGCTAAGCTTGTCAATTTAATACTTTCAAAATCATTAAATTAGCAACGTTTTAAATTATTCCATATACTGTGTTAACTGTTCACTCTATTCATTCAAACAATGTAGTCAACATGTAGTTGTTTTTTTTTAGTATACAGAGAATATATACCATCTATAGTTCAAAAATATGATAGCAGCAAAAGGTTGCAATTCAGATTAAAAGTCAAGTCAAATCTTTATTCTTGCGGGGGGGACACTGGGCAGTCATACTCTAATATTACGCACACTGCTAAATTTAAACAAATTAGCTCCATTAACGCCTATTTGTATTTGTCCGGCCGTTAGCAAGATATCAAAAAATGTTCAGGATGGATTTGTGTAAAACTTGGAATTAGAGAGCTGCAAACCCGAGGGTCCCCTCGCCTCACGGGTCCCTCGGGCCGACCAAAACGGGCCGAGGCCGGGCTTGTTTTTTTTAAAATTATTATTAATAGGTCCGGGCCGGCCGGGGTCGGGCCGTTTCAATAATTCAATTAAATAATGTTGTATTACTCGCTTGATTTGACACAGCAGAGCACAGTCAGACAAAGAGTGCACAGACACTCCCCCAGCCACACAGTCACACACAGACCCTCACGTGACGTTAGTAGCTGTAGACAGCTCCCGAAGAGAGATAGAGAGAGAAACAAGCCATTTGTGCCATGTCCGTCCATGTACAGCGAGCGGACAGCTCCCGAACACAGAGAGAGAGAGAGAGTCAAATAGAGAGACAGACAGAGAGAGGCTGTGCAGGACGGCCGCGCGGCGACGCAGCACGCGGAACAGAGAGGGAGAGAGATGTGTCATTATATCGTAATATTGGCTTCGGGCCTCGCAACGGGCTCGGGCCAATTAATTTTATAACTCATCCGGGCCAGATCGGGCACGGGTCTGCATGTCACGGGCCGGGGAGGGCTCGGGCCGAAATTTCAGGCCCGCGCAGCTCTCTACTTGGAATGAAGGTGGTTGGTTATGGGTCAAGGAAGAACGGATTAACTTTTCATGACTGGTCAAAAGGGGACATGGTGGTTGGCGTGGCATATCACCAAAAGCTGCATAACTTCCTTGTGGGGCGTTGTCAGACTTGGCGGAGGCCTACAGTATGTGCTCTACTGAGTACATTTTCTTTCTTTTTTGTTTTGTTTGCGGTCATAGCTGCATAAAACGCATACTTTATATAAAGTAGAACATGTGAATGCAAAATCTTATCAGTAACAGCAAGCTTACAATAAATTAGCAGTTGTCCCATCTTCAGTTTTGTTTGGCGGTATAATCATCTGTGGCTGGTTTACTTGACCATTTCACCATCCTATAATAAAATTGCATAGGCGGGCGGTGTCTGCCGGTCTGTTAGTCAGAGGCGTAACTACCATACTGTATTCATAGCTTTCAAGGGGCGTTACGTGCTGCCGGGAACGCCCACCTGGCGGTCAAAAAAACAACTTGCCAGCCGTGTCGACTAGTTTCTCACGCTGTGTAGTGTTTGTTCAGCCAAAGTGCCGATAGCCTACCTGTTGTGCTATCGGTTGCACTAAACCAACGAGGAGACACGCCTTGCTTGTGCTTTCACAGAATCCCGCCGGAGAAAGAAAGGAGGAGGTTGTGGATTTGTGCGAGTGGTTCAGTCGCTGGGCAGGGGAAATGCAAATAGCTTTTTTTTCTACCATCAAAGTACACACGTCTTTGCTCTTTGTGGCCAACATTTCATCAAAGGTAAGCTCAAGTAACGTTAACGGGGTATTAATCATTATTGTAACGTTACTTGAGCTTACCTTTGATGAAATGTTGGCCGCAAATAGCAAAGACGTGTGTACTTTGATGGTAGAAAAAAAAGCCAAACAGCGTGAGTCGACTGACTCGCAGGCAACGGAATGAACAAGTTGTTTTTTTGACCGCCAGGTGGGCGTTCCCGGCAGCACGTAACGCCCCTTGAAAGCTATGAATATGCAGGTAATGCAGTTGCATTAGTCAGAGGTGTAACTACCATACTGTATATGCAGGTAATGCAGTTGCATTAGGGCCTGCATCAGTTTAGGGCCCACACGCATCATGGCCCCTCCTCTTTATCTCACTATATTGTATCATAAAACTCTCCAGATCTATGATACTAACTACAGTATGTAGTATACACGCAGCCACTACTACGCTTTAGCAGTAAGCAGTACGTATAGTACTACTCAATGAGCCAATGCATCTGCTCCATGGTGTCACACACATCATTCCTTCACCAGATAAATAACAATACAATAACATAAAACAGTTTTCCATATATTTTACATATTGTCAAGGTGCTGTGGTGGAATGTCCAGGTTGCCGGGGAAGATGGTAAATTAGGAGTCCACAAACACAGTACTTGAACTCAGAAATAATGTTATAACACTAAGAAGATTGATCTCAGTTGAATATGCATTTTGTTCACCTCCATGGTTATCTTCTGAGATTTTCTGCCAACAGCATTTCTCAGGCTGTGGTGTGAGATGTGACCAGTCTTGTCTTCTGCGTTCCCCCATCTCGCTGTTTCCTAACATACACTACAGTATCATTTTAAGAAGGAGGCATTGTCTGGAATTCTCTAAACAGTGATCCATGCTGTGCTCAGACTTGTCCTGAGAGAGCAAAGTTAACTGGAGCCCAATTCCTTGTATGTGTATTTTCATCATGGCCAATAAAGCAAATTCTGATTCTGAGTACATTAACCCTTAATAACCCTATCCTGTCTGTCTTAGTGAAAAACTATTCTATAAGAGGATATAAATGCACAGAAATTGTGCTCTCATCGAATATGTTTTCATTTGTTATGCTGCTCCGACACCAGATGCTGTCAGGTATAGCAGGGCGGACTGTTTTGCATTGTGATGGGCAGGGCCCGCTTTGACCACCTTGCATTGGAGCCCAGTGTTGACTCGTTACGCCACTGCTGTTAGTCATGATTTGCGTCACGTTTTGTCTCACAAATGTGACATCGGGCCAAAGGTATTAAGTTTGACCCACACTACTTTCTATTTGCGCTGGTCAATCAAACACACCCTAATGTTAAACACTGTTGGTCCTGTCAAGTAGTTAAAAGACGAGTCCATTATACTATTAGTCTACTGAAAGTGATGTGAGTGCAGTTAGCAGCTACTGTACTAACGTTTCATGGGTGCCAAAGAAGAAGATGGGGAACTTGATGTTGGATGGTTTCACAGCACCGTCAGGGACTTCATCAATCTGGCAGAGGAGGGGAAAGGATATTTACCAAAAACACCACAACCACAAAACATTATGTCCCAGACTTGCACAACAACAACACAACAACTATTATGTCTAGACTTACTCTTGCAGGCCAGTGAGGATAGCCCTTCATCTTGGCAAAGATCAGATCACCAGGTTTGAAATCTCGCGTCATGTTGAAGCGTTTTGGCACACTGAAAAATATAGAACGACAAATAGGGATATATTATAGCGTTATGTTGACGTAATTATTGGCATTGTTCATTATTCACTAAACAGCATCTATCCATCTCCGCATGCATGAGAAAGGAACACATGGTGCATGTGCCCCTCCCCCTGGCTAACAGTTACCAAAATCATTCAGTCAACTGTTCATTCAAACGTGACAGTCATGTCGAGAAGAAGTAAGTAACAATGCATTCACTTATACACATTCACACGATGTATACAAAGCCCATTGTTGATGACGCCTGACACTTCAAGTTGTAGTTAACCAACAGCCAGGTGCAACCAAGGCAGCAGCAACATCAACATTGGTAGCAGCGCACATGCTAACTAGCTGCCTGGTAGCTGTCCTATGCTATCTAACGCTAAACGAAATCATTGCTCTTCATTGCGCTTCAGTTGCAGTGTGTGCAGAGTTACAACACGCCAGAATAATGTTTTATCTTGTATCGATGATAGGCCTATTTATTATTATTTACCTGAAAAAGACAGCGCTCTCTTCCCCTGGCGCACGTTTTCCGCTCCCGCGCAGACTATACCATAACACGACAGGCCGGGGGGGTCTGTTGTCATTACATTACTTGCAGAACAAACTCGTAATATTCACTAACTGTGCCGTTTTTCGTGCATTTGTTGAGCGATTCCAAAGGTTACAGCGTACCGCGTATGGAACACGGAGTGCTTGATATAACCTGATCAATCAGAGACTATGAGGAAAGTACCCCGAATTGGACTTTATTATTAAGAGTAACGGAGCAAACTAAGGTCGTCTATTCAGAACCATCCATCCACACCACCGCACAGCGCACGCCACGGGGAAAATGGGAAAAACCATCGGAAAACCTACAAAACGCCGAACTTCCGCTCTGCAAAAGTGGGCGTCGCCTTTCACGCATGCGCTCTCACTCCCAGCTTTGCATCAGTGACGTTACCATGGCGACGCTGTGCCAACGTTTGTGTGTAATGTGGTCCAAAACAAAGAATATGTTTTAGCGGAAGTTAACAAACCACATCTGGTAACTTTATCATAAAAAAATTGGAGCAAAGAGACGGCTCTGTAGGCTACTTCTTATTCTCGCTTCCTTCCAGACAGCAGTCACTCAAATGTGGGGCACTATCTAGGTCTAGATTTATTTGGTTTGTTGTTATTTTTGAGTGCCAGACCAGCAACCTACAAGTACATGCAGTGGTGGACAGGCCATCTGGCGTAGTGGGCATAGTCCCGGTGGACTGACATGTTTTATGGGCCGGTCAAAAATAAAATAAAATAAATAAACATATAAAAACAAACAAAAAGTCTGACCTGCCCATAAAACACTTTAGGCCCTTTGGGCTCAGTGCCTTCATTAATAAACAGCGCATCATGCAGACTGCAATAAAAGAGTGTAAAAATGGATAAGACCAAATGCGTGGAGAAATTGTGGGCCAGAGAAAGACAGGCCCTTCAGGCAGATGCTGCTTGCAGTAAGCAGAAGCTAACAATGGGCTGTCTGTCAGTCAACATGAGAGATGATGATGATTAGCATTAGACTATGCTGCTACTCTGGAGTCCAGGAACCCTTTGATCAAATTGAGCAAAAAAAATCACTAGTGTTGAACAAGCTGGTGTTTGCAAAGTTATGGTGTAGGGAGGGGCACTGGCTATAGAGTGTATCACAGGGATGACATATTTTTCAGTCAGTGCACTTATGGTTCCCTCGTCTCAAAGCCAATGGGATTTGTGCATGGGGATTTTGGTTAAATGGCTGAAATAAGGTCTGTGGTTAACAAAAGTTTATGGAACGAATGAACTTCGTGTTCAGCAAGATAATCTTCACAATAAATTAGAACCACTTTTATGACTTTTACTTCAATGACCTTTATGCCTTAAATGACTTTTGAAGCGTAAAAATAAGTCAAAGTGGAACCCAATAATTCTGGACCTGCTTGTATCATTAAACCTCAGTTGTGTCTCCTCATGTCTCGTTGAGTCAGGTTGAGCGAGCATCACCAGAGGAGGAGTGTCGGGGAGAGAGAGGAGAGCATGAAGCAGGAGGACATACCGGTAGATTCATTTGCCTGCCCTGCGCCTTCTGTTAAAGACATTTGTGAAGGTATTTATCATGTTTCTTCTCTCTTAATCTCCTTTGATTCCCTCTTGCTTACACTGCTTTAGTGTTTTTAGGGAGTGCCACGGTTGGTATACATATTCAGGTGAACGTGAAGATGGGTGGTCTGTGCGATTGTGGTGGGCCGGTCTGGGGGCCAAAATACCAGGGCATATTTGTTTTGTCCCAGTCTACCTCTGCCTACAGGCCTCACATCCCTTTGTTTGTTCAATGCGTTTTCACACATTGATCTCTAACTATGTTTGTGAATTTCAAAAACGAGGCTAATAATAGCCTGCAATATACCTGCTCTGAGAGTAAATGTTTTCTTGTCTCTCAGTTAATGAATGCAAGGTTTATGCATCACTTACCAAATGTGGACATCTGTCAGAAGAGTCCTGCACTTCCTTGAGAGTGCTGTCTCTTTATTTGGTTGGCATTTAGTGACCTCTAGTGGTTATATTGTACCTAACAGGCTACAGTCACTTGAATCTAAAGGCGTATTTAATAACACTACTGTAGGTAGGGATGGATTACTCTCCTGCCATGTTTACTTCATATAGTCAGCAGCACAGGTATTTATTTATTTATTTATTTATTTATTTATTTATTTATTTATTTATTTATTTATTTATTTATTTATTTATTTATTTATTTATTTTTATTTATTTTTTATTCATTGCTGTTCATCATTTTAATAGGCTTTGACATGAAGTTGGGATTATAAACACCCATTCAAAATCTCACACTGGTATATTTGAGCTCATATTCATTTTAACTTTGACTTCAGAACACTCCATGAGTAATCAATGAGCTAACAACCTAAAATAAAACCATTTCACTTTCTGTGCACTTATGCAATTAGCTGTATCTGTAATAATTATTGTCACTGTAAACTAGGCACATTATGTAAGTCAACCACCAATAAAACACCACACCACACCACAGTATAATGAAGGTGACCTTAAGGTATTTTGCCACACACATAAGGCAAGCTTGCACTTGATCTCTCTCAATCTCTCTCTCTTGCTCTCGCTCCTCTCTCTCTCTCTCTCTCTCTCTCTCTCTCTCTCTCTCTCTCTCTCTCTCTCTCTCTCTCTCTCTCACACACACACACACACACACACACACACGCACACACACACAAATCCAGTGCAGTGTGTGTGTGTCTGTGTGTGTGCGTGCGTGCGTGCATGTGTGTGTGTGTGTGTGTGTGTGTGTGTGTGCGTGCGCGTGCGTGAGTGTGTGTGTGCGCGCGCGTGCCTGCCTGCGTGTGTGTGTGTGTGTGTGTGTTAAAGACAATAGGAGAAGATGCTGATATGTGAAGGACAGGCGCGTCAGCCACAGGGTCCCAGAGAGGGGGATTAGGGAAAAGAGGAGGCCAAGCTGGGCAAGAGGAGAGCGGACGAGACAAAAGGAGAAGAGAGAGAGAGAGAGAGAGAGAGGTGCAGCCCAGGTCCATGCCCAGGAATAACTCACCCAGGAGCTAGCAGGCCCCCTGCCCAGCCTGTGAGGTGAGAGACCTTGGTGTTGGACCCCAGCCAGCTTAGCCAGCGTGGGGCTTTTGCTCAGACACGGGGCCGGTGGAGGCCAGGGATGGAGCTGTAGAGAGATGGCAGTTTGTGTGTGTGCGTGTGTGTGTGTGTGTGTGTGTGTGTGTGTGTGTGTGTGTGTGTGTGTGTGTATCCTTCACCCTGGCAGACGAGGTGTTGGCAGAACATCCCAACCCACTCTGTCTCTGAGGGCCATGAAGTCCTGCTATCCTTCCTCACTCATTTGTTAACCTGCCTCTCTTCTTTGCAGTGTTCTAGCTCCCATGCTGAGAGAGGCTCTTTTATATATGACCAGTGCCATTCAAAATCACCTCTTTACTTTAGCCATGCCCTCTGCTCATCATGGCAATGAGAGAACACGAGGAAGGTAAGAGCCAGATTTCAGGTACGCAATAGTTTGCCATAACATTTGGCGCAACATTTAGTGTAGGCCTGCAGAACTCCACTATAATGTTATAAATAATATTATAAATCACCTAATGAGGAAATAGGATCAGTTTGGTCCAGCCTGCTGATTGATGCAAAAGTGAATGCATGTCACTATGAAAGTTGAATGAAATGTGCTGCAATAGACAAACCTGGAAGCCAACAGTCATATTTAGCAATGAGTAAGTAGAGCAACACAAATCTGCTATTTTAAATATAAGCAGAAGATCTTGCTTTCCATCATCCGCTTTGATTGGAGTGACAATAAGGATAGGCTGCTAAGAAACAACCCAAGTTATCTTATATGCAATATATCAATCTAAATAATAATAATAATGATAATTAAAAAAAGAATAATAATCCTGACACTTCAAACTTACTTACTGAAGAATAATTGATTCTGGGTTTGCATACTTCTGTGTGGCATTGTCTGAAGGGCACCTTCCCAGAGTTGAATGAGCGATGGTGTCCTTGAGCTTGTGTGTGTTTTGTGCGTGTGTGTGTGTGTGTGTGTGTGTGTGTGTGTGTGTGTGTGTACGTGTGTGCGCGCGCGCGCGTGTGTGTGTGTGTGTGTGTCATACACATGGATTGGCATCTTTCCCCTAGCTGCTGGCAACCCTTCAGCTTGTTGGGGGAATGGACGGGGGTGCTTTTGGAGAATGATAAAGTAGTCACAAGACAGGTCAGTACATTCATTAACACCATAGCAATATTTGTTTATAAAATACCACTTCATGTGCCAAGGACTTGGCAAAGTATGACCTCATGTTCCACTTTATCGACGACGTTCAGAAATGATCCTCATGCCACAGTGTGTTTTGTTTGATATATGCTGCAAAGTTACCACACGGAAATGAAAACATTCGGAGACTTTGGAGTTACTTTGAGTCCACAGACATTCTGCCATCACTTATAGGTCTGCATGACACATTTTTTTCGTACGATAGACAAGATTCATGCAATGTTCAGTAACTTTGTCTCTGTGCAGCGGCATTGTGTAACGCATGAAGCCGGGGGTGGGAGAGGCTACAGTGTATGGGATTTCTAAAGGAGGCGTTCAAGAGCTTTGCATGATCGCTGAGAGAGAGAGAGAGAGGGGGGGGGGGGGGGGGGGGAGGGGGGAGAGAGAGAGAGGGGGGAGGAGATAGAGAGAGTCAGGGCCTCGGACAGCAGGTGAGTGTGTGAAGGCAGGGGATGACAGATGCTTCTGTCAGCGTTCCAACAGTCGCCGCTTTGTGGGAGCAGCGCAGATGCCTCCTCCGCCTCTCCTCCTCCCTACCCCCCCCCCCCTTCCCTTCCCCTCCCCTCTCCTCCTCCAGCCCCCCGCCCCATCCTCTCGACAGGCTGTGATGCGGGGATAACAAGACAGGAGCAGTCCTCTCAGCAGTAAAGTGACCACACTGGCATACGGGTGGACAGGGGAGGGGTAAGGTGATGGAGAGGGCCAGGCCCGGGCCCGGGGCTTGAGGGGTCTGGGGGGGGGGGGGGGGGGGGGGGGGGGAGGCAGAGAGGGGTGGTGCTGGCGGTGGTGGGTGGATGGGGGGGGGGTGTGCAGGTAGGGTTATAAATGCGGGGGTCAGCGTGCGAGGACAGGGGAAGGGCTCTCTCGCTGGGCTGTGGGAACCAGCTGAGACATGGGGTCCGTGGCGGTCCTGCCTGCGAGGGAAGCAGATGTTTTCACTCGGGGGTGAGCCAAGTTTGCAGAGCAACCTTCAGCTGCTTGGAGGTCAGGTCTTTAATAAGGGGGCTGGGCGCGGGACATTTCGGAGGCAAATGCTTCAACTTTGATACAACAACATATTAATTATGAAGGTAGACCATAGGGCAGAGGGTTGTAGTGTAACATCCCACCCCACTGGTTTGGAGCCTTCGTCAGGCCTGACATTAGCCAAGGTGGCTGGCAGATCCACTGCTGTCCCAGCACTAGCACCAGACCTCAGTGATGCAGAGACACCACTAGCACCAGACCTCAGTGATGCCGAGACACCACTAGCACCAGACCTCAGTGATGCAGAGACAGCACTAGCACCAGACCTCAGTGATGCAGAGACAGCACTAGCACCAGACCTCAGTGATGCAGAGACAGCACCAGACTGACTGCGCTATGTTCAGACATCACCAAAACAGATGTTTTTAAATGCACTAAAACAACTAGAACTTCACTAAATAAAACAATAACTTTTTTTTAGGACTATGATCACTGTACCAAAAACGTACTAAATTGCTAATGAGCCTATACTGTTTTGTGTCAGTGTGCTGGTGGTATAAAGGACATATTGAACAGTTGCATGAAATAGGACAATTAGTTTCATCATGGAGCCACATGATAAAAAAAAAGTGATCCTAAGACTTTATCACTTCCCAGCCCGATGAGTTAAGAAGGGAGCTTCACCTCGTCTCAACCTCCGCATTGATTTGTGAGAGAGTGGGAGAGCTGGGGATTACCTTCCAGAGCACCAATGAAGACCTAGCTTATTGGGTCTTTTTTGTATTTGGCAAATGGGCTTGACAACGATGGGGGAGACAAAATCTAGGGCTTACAGCAGCGGCACCCAATCGGGGGGAAGTTGAAAGCAGCGCTGGGATGGGAAGCTGGGAGAGAAGGTTCCTCATTTAGGAGTGGTGAATTTGGACGGGGGGCATGGGGAAATGCTTAAAGTAAACCACAGAGGCCCCAACAATCGTCAGGAATTGAGACGTTTTAAACCTTTAACGGGGGACTGTGATCAAAGCGGCGGCGGATCCTCACTTGAGTGTGAAAGCGCAACCGGAGGGAACAGAGGGGATTGTGGGGGATCACGGCAGGTTGGAAACGTAAAATCAGCACATTAGCTTTATAAGGGCGTCAGAATATAAGATGATCAGGGGATCATTGGACCCATGGGGTACTGGGGGAGAATCCAGTATGTGCCGAGCTGAGTGGAGGAAAAACCAGGCCACTGCTGACGGAAAAGCCTCCCTTATCAAAGTTGCAGTTAGAGTGGGAATAAATGTTGCTCAATTCCCATATAGAATATAACTTCATAGACGAGTTTTGGCCTGAACATTTTTATTCAGATGCATGACACTATATACATCGATGTATATGCCTTGAAGGGTAGAGTCACGTTCGAGATCGCCGGTAGCTTTCATCGTATCAAGCTTCTCCGTCTGCACTTCTTGTCTCTCATCTTGTCTAATCAGTTTATAAGAGAGAGAGAGAGAGAGAGAGAGAGAGAGAGAGAGAGACCTCATATCGTAGTTCCTCTCTGACCCCTTCCTATGCCTTTTATAATCGAATGCCTGACAGGCTGCTAGCCAGGTCCAGGTATGGACCTCACGTCTTCCCCCCTCTTTAAACCCACCTCAAACAGCGCACAAATTAGTCAGGTTGCCCCCCCCCACACACACACACACACACACTTGCTCCAGCCTCTCCCTGTCGCGAGGCTAATTCAGAGGAGCAGTAGCCTTGGGAAGCAGGGGGGCTACTCGCTGTGCTGAATTCTAAATCAAAGGGCACTTACATGAAACCACTTGCTAATTACACGTTCGCTTCACTCCTTTTTCTCCTCGCCCCCGTGTCACTTGAAGCCGGGGAGGTATGAGAACTGGAAGGTACAAGAACCCCAAACTGGCTTTGGGATAATTTGACCTAAATGACCCAGTGAAGATGAGAGCAATTATGTTCCCGTCGTTACGGTGTTCTACATTGATGTTAATGCACACCACTTGCTCACACTTTGCGCCCTGTCCTTGATGTGTGCTCCCTAGCCCGGCGCACACGGAATAGAGGCCAAACTGCACGGCTACAGATGGACCTTGTGCGTGTCCTGTCTACTGCACCTTGAGCTTAAGAAGGTATTTTTATCTGCGAAAGCCCTCCTCTCCGGCGCTGTATTTGTGACTTCCTCATCCCCTCCGTGTCCTCTGAGTGTCATTCTCCACCCCCAGGCTGTGAAGCAAACCAATTTATCACTGGCCAAAGGAGGGCCTTCACTTTGTCCGCTTGTGAGGCTCTTCCTCCGTAAGCTCCTCTCCTAATGAAAGGGGGGTGCTGCGTCCCGGCCAGTCCAGGGAGACTTGAGGGGGCAAGGAGTCCAGTTCCAAGTCCAACCTGGGGAAGTAATTACCCCTCTGGTGGGCCGCTGAGAGTAGCCCCGCCAGCCGGCCCGGAGCAACTTACACACTCTGGACTTTCACTTATAGGCCCGCGGCCCGGCCCCCATCGTTAGGGAGGCCCCCGAAGCTGTGCGTCATACGACCCGGACGGGGGCGGTGCCAAGGGGTCGACTCAGCAGGCCTTGGCCCGGGAAGCTGGTATTGGCGCAAGGATGGGAGGACCGGTGCCAAACTCAGCGGAGGAGAGGAGAAAACGGGGGGATGAAAGAGGAGGGGCCTTGACAGGAAGAGGAATGGACTGTCAGGGAGAGATAAATAACGAGGGGGAGAGTGGGCAGCGGGTGACCCGCGGCAGGGCTGCCTCGTAGGGACAGTGACCGGCTGACCTCCGGGCTGCCTCTCACTGGGGCCACCCACTGGTCACCTACATCCACACTGTCACACCAGTGGAGAGTTGGGGGCAGATTTGTCCCATGTGATGGACTGTAGAGAGCCGGAGATGATGATCAACAGCAGACAGATTTGAGAAGAGAGTGGAGTTGTTGATGAGCTGTGGCCAGGAGGAGCTTTAGGTCAAGGAATTAGAGCACAGACGCACGCTGCTCTAGATCTTTCTTTTTTGGCCCATATTCCACAAACCACACTGACAGACTTGAGAGGACTTGATTCAGTCATTCTAAGCCACTTCTTCCAAATGTATTCTTGTAAAATGCACCATCGACTCTTGACTTGACTTGTTATATATTCAATCATAATCAATTACTTTAGTCAGTGAACTTTCATTCTATCACGCCCTCAGACAACCAATGCAATCAACTGTGTATTAGATGTTAAAATAACAGATTCAGTTGGATTTGGCTTAGATTCAGTAGTGTCACTTCCTTTTACCCAACATTTAAATCAGAGAAACAACAACATCGTTTCCCAGATTCTTCGCTCTCAAAGAACCCCCCCCCCCAAAATGAATGATGCTTTATTGAGAACCTAAACAGAATTTATAGATGAATGATAGCCTGATGTTTCTGGAGCTGTGGGTCCATAAATTTAGAGCTGAGTTATCTTGAAAAGAACTCCTGCTGGCTGTTTTTTTTTTCTCTTCTACTTTTTCCATCATGAATCAGTGTCTGAGTTCCTAATGTAATTTACTTCAGTGAGATGCCTGGAATGCCCATCACTCTCTCTATCTGTTCCTGCTGCTATTGATCCTCCTCTCTGACTGCATCCGTATCTGCACCACTTGACCGAACCCAGCTTCCCCCCAGCCTCCCCTTTACTTATTGTATCAAATGAATTGGATATTAGACAACCATGACTCTACACTCTAAAAATGTGCTCAACTGATTGAATTGAACACACAGTTATGTTAAGTCCTCTCCCCCTACTATTAATTCATTCATTCATTAATTGGTAAGTGTTGTAAATAATAGTACTATTTTATTTTATCTTCAGTTTCCTCCCCCCCCTTTTCTCACCAATTGTACTTTGCCAATTTCCCCTGCTGTCCCGGTCGTTGCTCCACACCCTCTGCCGACGCCCGATCAAGCCGGAGGCAATACGCGAGCTCGAACCTCCGACCCTCATATTGGTAGGCAGGGAATCTACCGCGGCACTACCCGGATCGCTAATAGTACTATTTTCAAATTGTACACGTTTTTCACATCGCTTTAGCCTTTAGAATGTTGTTGTGGCTCGACCTGAACACTAAGGCAGTTCACACCGTTACACATTTCACCGCAGAATCAGTCAGTGGTTACTGCAAGACAGGATGCCATTTCTAATTTGGGTTGCATCCTACCTTTTAAATACTTCTAGGTAAATATTTGATCACTTTGGTAGGTCTCTGACATTTCTCCACTGTAAAACGGGTCTGCAATTAAGCAATATCGGGAGACAGACTAATTATCTCTGATTGGCCAGAGTGAGTAATCTGATTCCCTGTTGGGTAAATGCGCGAGGATGCTGGGGAAATGTAGCAGACTCTGGTTCATAGTCTGTTCTTATCCTGATTATATGGTCTGTGTGGGCCCCTGGGAGCCTATACTGTGTCCCTACTGTATGGCGAGAGGGCATGATCGACAAAGTTTATAAGTGTGTGTGTGTGAGAGAGAGAGAGAGAGAGAGAGAGAGAGCATGTTAATGCCCTTACAAAAAGAAGTATAAGGTTCATATGTGTCCACATGTTTCACCACATGTGCACATGTGGTGAAACATGTGGACTAGGGGTGGGGGGGGGGAATCGATACAGCATAGTATCGTGATATTTTGTGGGCAATATATCGTATCGTATCGAATGCCAAGTATCGTGACATTTTATTATACAAAATGTCAAGAGCATTGAACATTTATGACACTGTTGGTCAGTCTGTCTGCTTGACAATCCCACTTTACTGCAATAAAAATGATTGAAGTGAGATGAACAGACTGGGAACTTTATCTCATTAGATAAAACAGATGTTGACAACCTTTTTTTCTTTAGGGACATAATTTGCAGTTAAAAAAGGTAATAAATCACAATATATTGCAATATCAGAATACTCAATATATCGCAATACTAGCATATCACAATACTATTGTATCGTGACTTAAGTATCGTGATAATATCGTATCGTGGGGCATCTGGTGATTCCCAACCCTAATGTGGACACATGTTCAATTTCACATGTGAAAACATGTGGAACACATGTGAAACCCATGGGAAGCGTGTGGTTTTGGAACATTTTCATGTGGAAAACATGTTATCACATGTTATAATATGTGATAACATGTTTTTCCACTTGTACAGCAACATGTTTTCCACATGTGGAGCACATGTGGAAAACATCATTTACATGGGTTTCACATGTAATCACATAGGTTTCACATGTAATCACATGGGAATTTACATGGGTTTCACACATTTCACATGTGTAAATGTTCCAAAACCACACGCTTCCCATGGGCAAAGCATGTGTTCCACATGTTTTCACATGTGAAATTTAACATGTTTTCACATGTGAAATTGCATATGTGAAAAATCACATGTGATCACATGTGATTTTGCACATGTGAAGTTCATGTGTTTTTTCTGTAAGCGTAGCCCAGTATATTGCTCAAAGACATCTTTGCCTACAGTTGTCAAACCAACCCTATCCCATAATAATCAGGGTTATTAATCCTCAATCAAATCTTCTCGCTGTGTCACGGACAAAGCTGCAAGCAAGAGCCCTTTCGTGGCTGGGGCCACGCTTGTGGAATTGGTTCCGATAGGGCCTCAGACTTACTGGCTGTTTTTAAATTAACCTGTTCCTCTCTGCTGACCCCTAGGGTCCTGATTCATATGTGCTTACCCTTTAAAATTGGCTCTCTATATGTTTTGCCTCTAATTGTATTCATCTTATTTTAACCCTTACTTTGGTTTATGCCTATAAATCACATGCTTCCTTTGTGTGTGTAGATTGAACCATTTTTACATTGAACTATTGATTGTTTTACTCTTTCTGTGAAGCACCTTGAGATTTTGTTGTATTTTTAAAGTGTGCTATATCAATAATTTATCATTATTATTATTGTTGTTATTATTATTATTTATAATAATAATAATAATTATTATTATTATTATTATTATTATTATTCCCTGAAGAAAGGTGACAATGGTCCAGGCTGGAGGGGTCATTGCGATAGCCCGTGCAGAAAGTGGATACTTGGTGAGGGGGGGGATTGAGGGAACGCAGCAGAGGGAGGGCTGAGCGGAGAGCAGATCAATGTTGCTGTTTGATCTTGCACAGGCTCTGAATAAATGTATATTTTAACATGACTTTTTTCCCCTCTCTGCACAAACATTGACATTCTCCATGTTGATTCTTGATTTTTTGTGGATTGAGACTTGATTCCCCCCCCCCCCACCTTCTGCACGATATTTCTCCAACATCTTGGGCTTGTTATTGCTGCAGTGGTTTTCCTGTGCTTGTGCTTGATGGTCTAGGTGGCTAGGCAGGCAGGGCACTGAAGGTTGTGGCTAGGATGCAGACACGCTCCCCTTGGCCCAGTGCTGCACAAACACAGACGGCAGCTATTCTGGCCACCATCCACCGCACATGCACGCACACACACACACACACACACACACACACGCACGCACACACACACACACACACACACACACACACACACACACACACAAACACATATACACACACAGACACACACACACACATACACCTCATGCCATCCACGGCTAGCCAAAGTCATCTGGGCCCATGCTAGACTGCCTATCAAATAACAGTTTTCTCTCCCTCATTGACTCCTTCACCCCTGACCACAGAGTCAAGTATTATTGTGTATGGCCAGAACACACACACACACACACACACACACACACA
>NC_139626.1:36185805-36238305 GCF_964638095.1 Poromitra crassiceps | reverse complement strand
GTGTAGGTGTGTATCTGCTTTCCTGGCTTGCAGGGATGTGGATGACGGAGGGGGTGGTGTGTGTGTGTGTGTGTGTGTGTGTGTGTGTGTGTGTGTGTGTGTGGTGGGGGGGCAGCATGGCCAGTGCCACCTCACTGGGTGTGTAATTACAGTAGCTCTGGCCTGCCAGCACAGTGAGCCTGTGCTAATTGCTGTTCCACACATTTCCATCATTACAATGCAAACTGTTTGTTTTTCCATCTTCAGCTTTTCAGCCTGGTCGCCAGAATAAAATGTCGGCATTCTATGTTTTTGCAATCCACGGATACGTAGAATATCTCGTTTCTGAACCAAAAATATATTTCACTATACGTATCAGATTTAGCCACGTGCATCGACGATATACACGTCATAGAGTCTGCTATTGAAATAATGCGGTGGCCAGTAAGGCTGCTGTGTCTTATTCAAAAATAGTATGATTACTCTCTCTCTCTCTGTCTTTTGGCCTGTCTTCATCCCGCTCCTCTGATGAAGACACCTGACCTGATCCATGAGGAGAGATGATAGAGGAGACCAGTAGGCCTATCTTTGGGACAGATGGAAAAAGAGAGGTGCATTGTCAAGCGTCAGTGATGATATAGGTCCCTGCACTCTACGGTACCATCACCAACACCTCTGTATGTATGTACACACAGACAGACACACACACACGCACACACACACACACACACACACACACACACACACACACACACACACACACTCCTGGACAGAGTGGAAAAAGCATCATTCTCATACACTCAGCTTCACTGTGACAATTTATAGGGAGGCCTTTGGCTTGAAACTCCTCAGTCCCAGATGTTTGTTATAGCATTAAACAAACACTCAGACAGTCCACGCTGGAAACATGGTGGCAATGTCCCTTTGTGGCTTTATTACACACGCGCTGAAGCCATGGTATTGTTCGTGATTTCCTGTGTGGCTTTCATTAGTGGTGAGCGCAAAGTAATATGACAGAGGGGGGAAATCCCCTGCGGTTCTCCGGCGTTATCGTCTTCAGAGTCTTCTCCTCAAGTGTCTTTTCGCTGCTGCTTCATAGCTCAAGCTTAAAAACAAAAAGGCCATTATTTCACCCACAAAAAGATATGAATGTTGCGTGGCCAAGCAAACAAGGAGGGGAATTGAAGTGAAACTCGCACTAAATCAGAACGGGCCGGAGCGCCTGTACGCCCTCCCCTGAACATACCTCTAAATTGATGTTGAGGAATTCAGCTCTAAAGGAAACATGCTACATTTCTGCAGGTCAGAATCCCTCCACTAAGGAAAAATGGGATTCATTGACCGGTAAAACGATGTCTCAAGAAAGCGTTTTCTTTTTTCTTTTTTTTTCCCAGGGCCGCTCCGCTCTTCACTGGAACACATCAGAAGCACCGTTAAACCTGTGCCACGCACATTTCATGTCTGTCAGACCGGTGAAAATTCCGTTTAGAATACGAGCGCCAGGGGGATTGGGCCAATGATGTATTGTCAGTAGCCCAGAGAAGTGTAGTCAGTATAGTGTCCTGAGCAGGAGTCGGCACACAGAGGAGTTCTGTCTCTCTCTGTCTCACCAGCTTACAGAACAAATAGACTCAAGGAAGTACAATTGCTTACACAACTGCATAGGCCGAGGAGGAAATGACAACATGTGTTGAAAAGAGAATTTGAAAACACACCTGGGTAGCTTAGGCAGTAGAATATGCGTTATACCATTGAGTTTTATTTTGAGTAGATTAGTGTTTATCCCAACCATTTGAGTTGAGTATGATGTTTATTTTTAAGAGCCATTTATAGGGAGATAAAGCGGAAGACTAAAATCCACATCCGACATAGAGCTGCTATATGCTAGCATGGCATTGATGCCATGAAGTAGCCTACGTCTTCATATGATCAAATGATGCTCCACGTCTGGGTGGGAATTACACGGAGGCCATCAGGCCATGGCCTGTGTTGCCCCTCCCTTCTGGCCGTGATGCCCTGAGATCCCTAAGGCCACCTTGGCAGTGCCCTGCTATAACAGCCTCCTACTGTCTGTTGCTTTAAAAGCGTCAGTGGTCTCAGTTGAATGTAGTCTGCCCTATGCAAAGGATGTGTCATTGAATCATTTTAACACACATTTCAGAAGAAATCGCTCTTCATGATGTCCATGGAGCAATTGCGTTTGTGTCTTGGCATGTGGCCTTGTGCCCTAAAACAATTTGTGATGCCGAAGGCCAGATGGCCTTGCCCCTAAAATGATGAAATTCCCACCCTGCTCCACGTTGTAAACAAATAAACCATGTGGGAATTTTCTTTTTCCTGAAATAGGCTACCCCCTAAGGTAATTAAAAAAAGTGTTCCGTAGGACGCAAATTATAGCTATGGCAGCCATCGCAGATCATGTTAGATACTCTAGAGTAGATCTTTTTTCGTGGCAAAGTTGTCCAGCATTGTGATTAGCTGTCAACTGACCAATCAGAGCTCATACTGTATTCCCACTGCACGTCCAAAACAGAAATGACCTTTCAGCAGTCCTGATTTGAGCACAGTTTATTTCCTTGTCGTATTTTCCTTAACGTCCAGCCAGTGAATGTTACTTTAGCAGCTGAGGCTATGTGGAGAGATTGGACTAGATTAGCCAGAGTCAGTCATCACAGGCTCTCCTCAGGGAAAGCCAGACCAGGCCCAAAACGACTTATAGCTCCGGCTACTTGGCTAGTATTGATTATATTGACCGGAGCTTTTTCAGCTACAAGTGAGCGATTGCCTTCAGCTCAAGTGTATTTTCGACGAGAAATTACAGTTTTGTTTATGTTTGTGAATTCAAGCATAATCAGCATAACATCACTCTACAATCACATATTGTATCTTGCTCCCAGAACTTGTGTTTGCATTAGAGCTCCATATAGTATTGTGTGTGTGTGTGTGTGTGTGTGTGTGTGTGTGTGTGTGTGTGTGTGTGTGTGTGTGTGTGTGTGTGTGTGTGTGTGTGTGTGTGTGTGTGTGCGTGTGTGTGTGTGTGTGTGCGTGCGTGCATGACAGACAGACAGACAGACAGACAGAGAGCGAGGAGAGAAAGTTTGATGATGCTTGTTTGGTGGAGGGTGTGCACTGTGGATGCCGTGCACTTCAAGATTCAGCCCCTCTGAGACTAAAGCCATTTATAAGCCTAAACAGATTGCCTTGGCTCTTATTGATTTTTCTCACTTGTGTGATGTTGTCATCGGCTTAAAACTAGCACTAATCTACTTTTCACTTGTTATTATAGAATTTGCTGCCAGACAATTGGGTATGAGAAGGGAGCTCTTTGTGGCAATGCTGCTCATGGACGCGTGGGTCTACACATACAGTACAGCACATGGCAGTTATACACTGCTGGCAATGTGGCCTCACAGTCCTCCCAAGGATGTGGGCAGCTGTCCCAGAATGCAGTGTGCCTGGGGGCAGGCCTGGACTGACCCCTCAGTGCTTCCTGACAGGGACCACAGGGAGCCAATCAGAGAGGCCACTGGGCTGACCCTTGGTTGGATGTGGCAGTGGATGCGGGCGTATACTGGGGGACAAGAGAGGGAGAACGTCGCCTCACAGACACCGTGCTTTACTGTGAAGAGAATGTTTGGCTTTACAACATGCATTCATTCTACTTTCCACTCGAGTATCTGAAGTATCAAATATTTACAGGGTTGTCAATATCATACATTTATTTCCTTATTTCCTGAGAGTATGATGGACAACTCGTTAAACATGCTACTGTACATTAATGTAACTATTAATAATGCTATAGGAACGTGTCTTGGAAGATTGACTGGAAAGTGTGTAATTTTAGATGCCCAAGTTGCTGGAGCACTGCACAATATGATAATATAATAATATAATAATACTGTAAAAAGTCTGGATTACTGTTGGGAACAGGCTGGGAGTGAATGGAGAGAAGAAGTGGAGCAGAGAGCAAGGCAGTGGTCGATAAACATAGACCAGATGAGAATAGAACTTAGGAGGCCATGCGTTAACATCCACCACTCGAAGAGAACACTCCGGCTGTAGTTAATGTCGACATGTTGGGGACCAGCAAACAACAGGCAGAGGACTCAAACCATGATAGCTAGTCAGAGAAGTGAAGGGGATGAAAGGGTGCTCTAATGAGCCATGAGAAGACGGACGCCAGTGGCACCAAAGAAGCCAATAAAGTGGGGAAGGAAAGAAACAACAACAGACAATTCCAGCAGCTCTTGGCTCTTGAGGAGAATCAGCCAGTGCTCAGGTAGCCTTGTTCTCTGTTTATCCCAAAACAACAGAGAAACGGGCCGAGGTGTGTTCCACCAGGTGCATTGTGGGCATTGCCCACGGATGCGCTGTTTGATTTGCGCTCGGCCTTGTCTGTGAGCTCCTGACATGTGCACCGCCGCATGAATAATTGAGGCCTTGCACGCAGCCAGGGTCCAGCGAGCACTGCTTGCTCTCTCTCCCTCCCTCCCTCTCTCTCTCTCTCTCTCTCTCTCTCCTCCCTCTCTCTCTCTCCTCCCTCTCTCTCTCTCTCTCTCTCTCTCTCCTCACTCTCTCTCTCTGTTTCTCTCTCTCCTCCCTCTCTCTCTCTCTCTCTCTCTCCTCCCTCTCTCTCTCTGTCTCTCTCTCAGCCCTCCCCAAATCTCTTTCTTTCTCACTTTCTCTCCAACCGGACTCAACCGCCTCCTCCTTGACAACGTGTGTCTTGGAGATGTTGTGCCACACAATTTTTTTTTTTTTTTTTTGTGAGATGATTACAGAGCTGATTCTGTTGGCCCTTCTCACCCTTCACTCCGGCCAGGTCTCCAGGTAATGCCCCTGTGCCAATAACATGGCATCTCCTCTGTTCTCGTCCTGATGCCCTGGGATTGTTCCTTAACAAAATTGTTGTGTGGTTGGTTGTATATGAGATATATATATATATATGATAAAAATCTATGACTCATTAAAAATAGATGTTTCAGACAGACTGACGTGTAGCCCAACCTTTCAAAGTCAGATACAGTGGACATCACACATGCAGCTTTGAAGGACTTAAGGGGAAAAAAGACAACTGTCAATATATATATATTTTTTTTTAAATCTGGGATGAGTGATGTCACCACAAATTATGTCCTTGGCCTTGTTTAGTCGTAGTTAGGCTGCTTCGCCCATCACTGGCTTGGCAGCTGCTCCCGTTGAATCATACCAGAGGTTCACGCTGGAGTCTGTGATAAAGAAAGCTGTACCTGGGTCAGATCATTGATGAAGACATGCTAAATCAATGGGAAAAGACTGGAGGAGATGAGAATTTATGAGTGGTCTGTCTTTCTCACCGCCTCCCGATATCTCCCTCCCACTCTCTCTCTTTCTCCCTACCTCCCTCTTTCTGCTTCATACTCAGGCCAGTGCAGTTATCAGCCCCAGCAGATAAACAAGTCTGGTTGCCAGATATAACTCCAATATGTGAAACTCAATCAGAACTCGGGAAACCAGCGGGGAATAGCAGCGGAGGAAAAAGGAAAATGAAAGCTGCCATGCCCACAGGGCAAAACCCAAGGTCCCTTTTGGCGAAGTAAAGCTCCTTCTCTTCCCTCTTTTCTCGTGCTTATTTATCTTAGAAAGTAAGAAGAAAAAAAATCACCATGCAGCAAACCCTTTTTTCTATCCCCCGTTCCTTCCATTTTTCTGTGAACATTGTACTCGCTAGTTTTTATAGTATATAGCAAGAGAAGAAGTGCTTGGTGTCTTCATCCATAAGTTCAGGACATTGATAGCTGTAGGGTACACTTTTCTGAAGTCTTCTTCACTCTGCATCTTTTGCCAGGATCTCTGTGATTTCCACTTGTCAGTGCGGGGCCAGCCATGCAGAGGGGATGGGACCTGTGCATCAGAGGGAAGGAGAAACAGGGAAAGAAACAGGTGGAGAGAGGTGGTGGTGGTGGGGGGGGGGGAGACTAGCTTTGACTGGACTCACTCACGCTTTGACATTGACGGGCCTGGGAGAAGAGAATAGGACCAGCTACCCCAGAGGACCATGGGGAGGGAGTGAGAGGAGGGGCTGGTGAACTGCCAGAGGCTGCTCGCGGCTTTGAAGCGGGGACTAGAAAGGGCTGAGGGCACTGTTAGCCGCCTTGAAGTGGTTTCAGCACTTGTCACTCTTCCGGGCATCGCCTAGAGCTGTGGACAGCTCCGCTCTTTCTGGATGAGGTCCCACGCAATGGACTCTGCGGCACTGATGCTCACCTTGATGTGGTGACTTGGCACCGGCACGTTGTGATGTTCAAACTAGCTGAAGTGCTTCTCGACGCTTTGTGTGCGCCGGGCAGCCGAGAGGAAGCTGCTGTCAAAATCCTCTGGGCAGCACACTGTAGGCTACAAAGTGCTGGGATGCCACAATGGATCAAGCCATACAAAGCTGCTGTGTAACAGGATGACATGATGGAGAATGCAAACGGAAGCACAAGAGAAACTTTCAGTCGCAGTTCTAAATTGCAAACAAAAAACAAAAAAAAGTAAAAAAAAAAAAAAAAAATACAATTTGATTTTACCTAATTAAATTACCGTTTTTAAGACTCGTAATTTACATGTAATTAATTGTGAACTATTTATTTTCAATAGAATGCTGTGTGGCTCACATTTTTAAATGGTATTTTGTTATCTATTTGGCATGTATTTCCCCGTTATAAGAGTGTGTATCTTTGCTTTAGTAGCCCAGCTCAATAAATAGCCTGAAATACTCCTGGTCCCAAAGTACCCACTAAGTACTATTAGTATTTACTGCCTGTGTTTCCTCTGGCCCCTCTTTCGGCCTCTGGGTTCCCCAAAGATAGATTACATCCAAGACAGCCCATGACCGATGGATAGGGGGCACAACGCCGGAGCCTTTGGAGAAATATGAGCTTATGAAATCGTAAATTTTATCTCAAACACTAATTAGCATTAAGAGCACCGGTGATTTTATTTATCAACTTTAGCCACAATTAATAACCGCAGCCTTGAGAAGAGCACAGGCAGATAGGCAGGACATGTTTGCCGCGTCAAGGCCATAAACCCATTACACACATAGACTGATTGAGGCAGCCCCACTGGGGGAATAAGTAATTGTGCCTGAGAAATTTTAATTGCCCTGAAACGCATTCTAAATTACACTACCTTGTTTTCCGACATAAGTAGCATGGCTGCAGGGCTGGTGGAGCGTGGTCGGTACAGGAATGGAAGATCTCCTGCTTTTCATTGACGGCCCCCTTCACTCTATCTGAAACCCACTGGAAATTGGGGGCTTGATTTTGAGGCGTGGAAATGAAATGCACGAATTATTGTCGGATACTGTGCATTGTCTACATGTGCACTACCAGCTAAATACATGAGCACTCTGTTTATCAACCTCTTTACCACTCTGTGTGTGTGTGTGTGTGCGTGTGTGTGTGTGTGTGTGTGTGTGTGTGTGTGTGTGTGTGCGCGCACGTGCGTGCATGCGTGCGTGTGTGTGTGTGTGTGTGTGTGTGCGTGTGTGTGTGTGTGTGAGACGCCTAACCGCTTGGCCTGACAGATACTGCACTGTAGGCCTACATGGTTGAATGGAGGAGAGGAGATGGAGTGGGGGTGAGGTAAGCTACAGTTAGACGAGGAAGGGGGTGAGCTATCCCGGGGGCCGCCGGGATGGCGGTGGGGCTACGGGCGGCTAGTGGTCTCATTGCTAATTATCTTTATTGTGCTTCCTTGGCAGTTTTTCTGTGCAGGGCCTGTCGCTGGCTCTCGTGCGGGAAGCACTCCAGAGCTCTCCTCAGTGGCCCCTGGCTAATAACAACTGAAGGCACCGCGATGGAGGTCACGGGGCTTGGCTCTGTCGCGTTTACTCCCCGTTTACTCACTGCCACCCGGGTCCTTAAACAACGACCCACTCTGCTCAGTGTTACTGCCCGCGACAGTTATTCACACACACTATTACCAAGGGCTCTGCTATCGTACTACATGCCTGCATGTATGCATGGTGTATAAATGGTAAATGGCCTGCATTTATATAGCGCTTTTATCCAAAGCGCTTTACAATGAGTAGGTACATTCATTCACCCATTCATACACAGATGGCGGCAAGCTTCCAGGGGTTCAGTATCTTGCCCAAGCACACTTCGACACGCAGACTGGAGGAGGCGGGGATCGAACCACCGAACTCTTTTATCCAAAACAATTAGTGGACCACCCGCTCTACCTCCTGAGCTACAACCACCCGCCGTATCACAGTGAAGCAGTGAGTTGAGGCTTGCACTGGGCCACGGGCACCCAAAGTACGCAGTCCAGAATATCTCTGCACTCTGCATCAGCACTTTACGAAAAGCACCTGACACTTTTTCAATCATGAGAGACTAGTAGAAAGTTTAACAAGCTTTAATGATACAACAAATTCATTTTGGCGTATGACTCCATGATATGATGACGCTCTCCTGAGATGATGAGAGGGCGTCGTCAGTGAAGAATAGGATAGGAAATCCCCCATAGGGAATTCTTCAATCAGGAGTCATGACAATGGTGGTGGTCAGGGGAGGAGGTGGGGTGAAAACAACTGCTTCAGCGATGATCAGCAACTGAGAATGACACATGGCACTTACACGGCACATAGCAAACAGAGTCAAACTGGACTCTGATATACTACGCTGATTAGGTGATTGGGATCAGCTGGAAATGAATAGCTTGGGTTGATTGGTTATTGCCACGCAGCGTGGTAAACTGTGAATGGATAAGGAGACAGCATCAATGAAAAGGGGGCGAGCCTAACAATGAATGGGTTATACAACCTCAAAGAAAGGGGGCGTGCACTGTGATATGACCTGAACTGGGCGTTAGCTGGGTAGTCTTCATTATTGAAAACAGTCCAAGACATTATAAAGCACCTGCCAACGTGACACTTGACTCGTCTTCTTCCCGTTTTTGCATTAGACTTCCTTTCGGATGTATGCAATGTTTTGTGGGGTGGGCTATGTGTGAGGTGTTTTGACCGCTATGCGCTGCGGTGTTATTTTATTGTTTGGTCATGAGCACACTGAGACAAATTCCTAATTTTCTAACAACTAAGTTGTATAAAAATAAAGTATTGAATTTTGAATGTTGATATGCCTAGGGCCAGTGGAGGTCCTGCCCCAGAACCGAGCACCATCTCTGGGGTAGGAGAAGCAGCCAGGCCCACTGCCTCACCTGCTTTCACCCTTACTCTCCCATTCTCACCCTCTCTGTGGGGGGCCGAGACAAGCCCTCTGCCTTGAAGAGTGAAGTGACCACTGGGCAGGCTTTGATAGCTCCTCTGCGGTGGGAGACAATGGCTGGATGGTTGGATTGTTTTCCTTTTGGATCCATGACATGCACTGTGTTGAATTACCTTTCATTCACATACTGACATGCACACTCGTCTCGTACTCACAGTGGATTATTCTGAAAGATTTCTTGATGATTTATGTTTCTCCGAGATCTCACAACCCTGTTTTGACCCTGGTGGTTGCCAAGGTTTGCATCACCTCCAAATGTTTTTTTGTGAAATTCAAGAGGGAAACCTATCAGATGCACGAAGATTGGACTGATGTGTTTGCAGAAAAATCAGTAAACAAGATTAATTTCATATGAATTAATAAAGAAAGTGGGAAGTGGCAATTCTCACGTGGGCTTTTTCCAAGTGATACTCCATCAAGCTGATAAACCTTTGAGATAAAATTGGGATATTAATCAAAGTTTCGAACTGATGACTTAAAGAGGTTATTGACAGTAAGAGGTCTTTCATGTCTCAATGTTTTCCTTACGTGCATTTTATGAAGGGAAATTTACTCAATAATTTGTCATTCTCTAGTTCGTGAGAGACCATATTTGGGCGATGTGTGTAGAGCTATATGCTAATGAGGGCTGGCCTGCCAACTCTGTAGCAGAGACCTCGCTACTGTACACTCCTAAAGAATTAACAGAAGAGCCAGTTGATCTTTGTCGCTTCAGGGGAAAGCAGACACCATAAGCCAGATATAGTTTGAAAGCACTCTGTAACATCAAAAAAGTGTCCACACGGATATTCTTAATGGGTTTAACTCGGATGAATTATTCAAATCTTTCCTAACTAATGCCTCTCTCTGGCCAATTGAGTCCACAACACACCAATGGTCAAGGCTAAGTGTTTAAATCTTTATTAGCAAATTTTTCAGCACAATCTGTCTTCTAAAAGTTGATCCAAATTTCCAATAACTAATGGGACTGTTGAGACTCTGCACCCCATATTGTCACTGTGACATTCAATTGAAATGATGTCTTGAAATTAAAAGTGCTCTGCGTTTGGTGGTAAGATGAACCGGTGAGAATATTTGTCATCAAAGTCTCTGTCCCAGAAGTTCCAATCACTGTAGGAATTTGAGTCTGGATTGAGACAATATATCTCAGAACTTTCTAGATAATACTTAGGACTTACACACACATTACATTCATTGATATGAATGCATGCGTCTCTTCTGTTCACCGATTAGAGTAATATCTTATTCCCTTTATCACTTCAACATCACACATTTTGTAGCACATGCTAAATTTTTGGGCCTACATTATTACATCATTAGCCTAATATTTTCGTCTGGTTAGCAAATTCAATTTGAAGCAGAGAGCTTTGGTGGAGAATTGGTCTCAGAAACGAGTAACACGCCCCCCCCCCCCCCCCCCTGCTGTGATCTGTCAAATCATTCAGATTGCGTGACTTTTTGAAGATCCTGCCACATGTGGTCTTCTTTACACGGCCCATAAAGAGGGGCCTTTACCAAAGCTCGGTGGGGCACCACTTTGATACCTCGGTAGCATGGCTTACAGTGACAACGCATCGCAGGGGGTCCCTGTGAAGCTAATCTCTAATAAGGGATGAAACAGTCCTTCTGATGAAGCTGCTGAGTGCCAGGTTGATCTTTAAAGAACTCCTTTCAGACGGACTGTTAATGACGGTCTTTTAAGATGCTCAGAGTTGCAGCAGTAATGATGAACCCTCCTCTCTCGGAGCTACTCCACTTCTCTGATCTGAGGGGATAGTGTGTTTGAGGTATAATGATGCCATGACCCTACTGATCAATCTGACTGTGTGAAAAGATACTGATTGGTTATTTTTACAGTGTACTATTCCTGCTTATAGCTTATCAAATCCCCTTTTTCTTAGCTCAGATGTCCGGTTACAGGCAAATATTCCCTGTGCTTCTTCAGTTGTCAGTGAAGTTGAAATTGTCCCATACTGTAGCACTACGTCTGAAGCACACTGTTCTCTCATCTATGAACAGTCTATATATGATAACTGAAAGTCTTCTGTATTGACATTCTGACTGCAGATCATCTGCTGAGCAAAATACATGTAAAGTCAGGATCACTATTAACCTTTTTGCCAATACATCAGCAAAGTTTACTCCATGCTTGTAAGTGGTCAGATGTTCTACCCATTATAACCTCAAATGTGTCCAAGCACATTGCTAATTATATACTTGATACTGGGCTTGTTTAACAAATCAGCTGGCAGTTCACCTCTGTTGTCCAGAGATTTTTCTGTGTTCAAACTACAGTACAGGGAAAAAACAGTTTCTTCAGCATGATGGCTTCTTTGTTACTTGGCTGAAACATGGAGCAAATAGACAATAAACAGCTGATGATCTGGCTGTCAAAGCTCTGCCATTTCATATGTAACAGATCAAATTATGAGAGACCTTGCAGTGCAGCGCGGGGGCTCAGCACGGGATTAGGGGGCAACTATCTCACAAGGCTGTGCTTCTCAGATAAGCGCACCGAAAGCAACCTTTTCTCAAACACCTCCCTCCCCCAGCCCCCCTCACACCACCTCCCTTTTGAATTTCATCAGGGGCTTAATTAGTATACAAATAAAACTTCCCTTATCTCCCTCTCGCCCTAATTGGCCTGTCTTTAGCTATGCCTGGCGAGTGTGTGAGAGAGCCGGGGCCCCTGTAATTAGGGTGACCGTGTTCACCTTTCCCTCTCAGACACACTGGTGCTCAGGGAGCCCGTGGGGAGGGAGAGAGAGAGAGAGAGAGGGGGGGGGGGGGTCTTCATTGTGGTGTGTACGTGCAGAAACGTGTGTGTACGCGCGCGCGTGTGCGCGAGAGTGTTTGGTGTGTGTGTGTGTGTGTGATGGTGGGGGGTGGCTGTGCTCAGGATTATTGCTCTGCAATCATTCCTGGGCCGTCCCAGCGGCGTTCTCATGAGCCAGGAGGGCTTTGGGTGCTGTTGGTTCCCACTGAATGGAAGGGGGCATCTTACTCTTTTTCATTCTCTCACTCCCCCCCCCCCCACAACTAAAGTGTTTATCGATTATCTCGGCCCGCTCTTCAACAACTTAATATTGGGTGACAGTGCACTGTATTCTCGCCGTAATTAGAGTTCAGCTCTGAGGTGGAGGTGTGGGGTTGTGGACGGGGGGGGGAGGGCAATTAGAACCCTTTGTTATTAAACTTGATTCATCTTCCTCGCGCTGCGCTCTGCCCCGCGCTGCGCTCTGCCCCGCGCTAACTGCTCTCGGATGCTTACTGAGGCTATCGGGCCACCCTGCCTCCTGAAATTGGCTAACCCGCAAATTATCGTGTTTGCTGCTCGACTTCCCATCTGCCCCCCCACCCCGCGCCCCTTCCTCCCCAATCTGCTCCCCCTCCCCATGCCAATAACACACAGTAATAACTGTAAAGATCCCCAGTCAAATCCACTCACATGCCTGGCCCATACAATCACAATAGAAGTCCACTAGAGGCACAGAGAATAAAGCCTTTACTGTGATCGGGGAACTGCTTTGAGTGAATCTATTTTAGATTTGATGTTTCATGTTATTTATGTAGGCTGTACAATTCTTTCGGTGTTAGTCTCTCACTAAATCTAACCTAAGCCTACGGTGTAAATTGTAAAGTGTAAACACATAAATGTTGTCACATATCAAAGTAAGACAAAATCAAGGTCAGATTAGATAGGGCCAGGGTCAAACGTCAGATCTGATGGGGTTTCTCCCAGTAAGCACTGGGCTTCGAAGGGCGATCAAAAGCATGTTAACCATTTAATCAATTCAGTTAAAACACAAGTGTAAATGCATTGTATTTCATGGCAACATAACGTAAATGATGAAAATGAAAACATTAGTGTTGCCACTTCACCATGAGTGCAAAATCACCACTATAAATAAATAAAATAAAATAAAATAAAATAAAATAAAATAAAATAAAATAAAATAAAATAAAATAAAATAAAATAAAATAAAATAAAATAAGTGATCACTTTGGTCACTTTTGTAAAAAAAGAAAGAATCAGTTCTTGGTCTGGCTGATGTACTGCCCCTCTTGCCATTCAGTTTACACCTCAAGTATCAATTATACGGTGGTGAAACACAAATATTATTTAAAAAAAAGAGCCCTCTAAACAGTGTTGTGCCTGTACAGTGGTTACTATGCAAAATCACCAGTTTTTCTCCTTATAATGTTGTTATTAAACATATGTGTTATAAATTCAGATTATTGCGCAGCAGCGCAGGTATAGGTCTACTATTTGATATTAAACTCTTTATAACAAGATCCTTGTAATTACTGTTAATTAATAGGTAATAAGGCCCTTATACGTCCTTATACGGTGCTTATTAACACAGATGTTAATAAGACCATATGTGTTAATAATAGCATCATAAACACTTTTATTGTGAGATAATGACATTATGACATTTATAAGCACTTATAAGAAACAATATATAGACTGCTTAAGAATGTTAATAAAAGTAGAAGCGTGGCAGGGGGAACTTGGTATTGCCGAAAGAAAAAAATGGGGGGGGGGGGGGGTGTTGGAAGCCAGATTTAGAGGAATATCTCATTTTAAATTAACAGACTGAGCAGGTGTAACCATAAGGCTATTTTCCAAACTGCTCAGCCTCCTGGAAAGATCCATAATCACCAGACTAAGTACATTGCCACTGCCCAGGCTCAATGGACTTGACAAAAAAGGGAGACCACACGTTTCAAAGCAATGTAACAGAATGTTTATTTTGGTTGGTATTGCCTTTTCAGAAGGTAGAAATCTTTTCTCTTCCATTAGTCTCATCTAGTGTCCTCTAGAGCAGGGCTTCCCAACCTTTTTTGTGCCAAGGACCGGTAGATACATGGAAAAAAAAGTTGCGGACCGCTTGTCAATTTTAATGGTTTTAGTTACATATATATTTACTCACCAGGTGGCGACAAAGGGTAAATAACAGCCTTTTGTGTTGTACTGTATGTAGCCTATACAGTATTTATGTTTTTGTTTGAACTACAAACATAAATAAACATCAACTTGAAACTATGTTTCAACTACCATACACAACCTATAATATTATAGCCTATGTTTATAAAAAAAAAATGCCTCTCAAAGATCTGAGGGGGCAGTTACAATGGGCATGACGCTTCTGGTCTGTGGTACAACTCTGCTCAGTTAATAGCAGACACCAGTTGATCCAATTTAAAGTCACTCACCATCTTCACTATTCCAAGCATAAATTACACAGAATCTTCCCTTCTGTCTCACCACTGTGTGATAGGTGTCAATTGTCAGAGGGCACACTATCTCATGCCTTCTGGTTCTGCCCTTCACTAACGGGATTCTGGGCCAAAATATTTGACTGGTACTCTAAGGCCTACAAAATAACCCTTCAGCCGGAGGCAGAACTCGCCATCTTCGGCTGCTTGGAGTCCTCTCTGAACTTCCCTACAGCTGTGCAACAGTCTCTGTCACAGGGGACAACTGTTGCAAAGAAAAACTCATTTTGAAGGAATGGAAGTCCTTGTCCTCTTCACCTTCTTTCCAAATGTTGGCTGACGGACATGACTCTGTTATACGGATGGAGAGACTTAGGTTCCTGAGGACCTACCTCGACGAGGTTAGGGGTGACGGGTGACTCGCCTGCCTGGTTTCTCATGGACCCTTTGCTTGGGATCCCATGTACAATATCTCTCACAAGCACATAAGCACCTTATGCGGCTGGTAATCACATTGTAATATGAATGTCGATGATATATGTATGTTTTCTTTTCTTTTCCTGTGTCTGAGCGTGTTCGTTTGTCTTGTCTGTGCATTGTTCCGAAAAATTTAAAATAAAATATTGGAAAAAAGAACGATCATTATGAGATTCTTATAATTGATTGGTATAGCATTACAAACACTTAGGGTGCTTTCTCACTGGCGCCCAGGTACCGTTCCCGAGCACACTTGTCCCCAAATTGTCCCCAATTTCGGAACATTTGACGAGTGTGATTTGATGAGTGTGAACGTTGCGTTCCGTTCCGTTCCATGCCTGGGCGCGCAACAGGGAACCGTGACAGGATCCACTTGAAAAGGTGGTCTGGGGAGCACTTTGGCGTGCCCGGGCATGGAACACTTGCGAGTGTGAAAGCCAACCGTTCCGAACCACATGGGCGAGGATAAACTCCAGGCATAGTTGATGACGGATCGGATGCAACCTGCCATCCCTCCAGGACCTGCATGCAGCCAGGACACTGAAGCGGTCTCGCAAGATCATGGCCGACCCCTCCCACCCTGGCCACAAACTCTTTAAGACACTCCCCCACGGCAAGAGACTGAGGTCTGCCAAGACCAGAACCACCCGCCACAAGACCAGCTTCTTCCCAACCGCCATCAGCCTCACCAACAAGGCCCGGAAACCCCTTCCACCAAGGACCTCACCAACACACAAACTCACTACCTCCTCCTAAACTCAACTGAACTCCCCCCCCCCATAAAACTGTAACTCATATCTAATTTAATGCCTGTTTAACTGGGACTGTAAATTCCCTGCACATTTAATGCCTATTTAACTTAGCCTGTAAATTTCATGTACATTCAATGTAAACTCTTATTTAACTCCGACTGTAAATTCATCTAAATCCACTGCCTATTTAACGTCTATTTAACTCAGTCTGTAAATCTCATGTAAATTCAATGTACATTCATATTTATTATCCACAGAACACTTCACCACTCATGTATTGTAGCCTAATAGCCTATATATTTACTCGATTTGATTGCACTTGCAACTTTGTGATTGTCTTTAGTTATCTTCCTACTTCTTATCTCTGTATATTGATGTGACCGCTACGCTGCATACAGACACTAAGACAAATTCCTTGTATGTAACTTGCATACTGTGGCAATAAAAATGATTCTGATTCTGATTCTGATGACGCAAGTGCACTCTGTTTCCGTTTCTGAGCGTGGAATAAATATTGTAATGTGAAAGCTGACCAGCGGGGGAGAGGGGAGGGGGGGCAATCGTTCCCGGGTGCGGCCTGGGAAGCAGCCTGTCTTCTTAACTTACCTACTATGGCATTGTTTAACTTTTACTAAGCTTTTTTTGTTTGCATTAAGGTTATTAAATACTTTATTATTCATTTATTAGCAGTTAACTATGCACTTATTAACAGTTAACTTTTTTCAGCTACCAGATCTAAAGATCTAAATAAATCCTATATTAGACACTCGTATAGCACCTCATATAGCATTAATATATTAATGCTATACGAGGGATCAGCCGAGCAGCATTTTGGTAAACAAACCGCGTCACTGGGTGGCAACGGCAATGGAGCCCAAGTGGCGCGAGGCTTGTGTGTTTGACTCTAGCCGTCTAACTCTGTTTACATTTTAAAAACTGCGACAGTTCACACAACCTTAACACGACATGTAGGCTATATATTATACAAACTCTTGAGCTACTTCTGCTCTCACTCAGAATGTCAAAATATAAGCGATGTGATGTATAGTTTTTGAGATATTATTTGTTTGGCACAACTCATACCGTGGGGTTGCGCATTTCTGGGTGTCAAGTGATGTCACGCTGATTCGTCCTATTATATCTGTTTTTCACAGCTCCTCCATCTGGAATAAGCACTACATAGCCTACATCAGTGGTGCCCAATTTGGGGCCCGCGGGCCAGGTTTGCCCGACGTGCCCGATTATGCAGTCCGCGCCTGAATGGAGATGTCGGGACTCTTCTATCTACAATTAACGTTAATTTTCTGCAGCTGGTATTCTCTCTCCCCGACTCTATCACACGGGTGTGAGGCATTGCTATCTGAGGATTGATTGCTCCTGATTGGTTGGCTGAATCACCTGGTTGGGGGGTGAGCTCTGATATTTGATCCCTCCCCAGTCACTGGCTTTACACCAGCTCAGCAAGATGGAGAGATCATCATCACGGCAGTGGCACACTGACAAAAGAAAGTTTAGGACGGAGTGGCAAGACGAGTATTTTTTTACCGAAGTAAATTCAACAGCGGTTTGTCTCATTTGCAGACAGAGAGTGGCTGTTTTGAAAGAGTACAATATACGTCGCCACTACGAAACTGATTTTCAAAGTACCTTGAGGATTTTTCAAGTTGTGAATTAAGTCAAATTTCTCTCTTGATTACAAAGGTGGAAAATACAACTGTTTTTAACTGGGTGTTTACTGATTAAATGTTTAAGCTCCACACAAATAGATGTTTTTTTAAATATATATAACCAATTGCAAATTATTACAATTACCAAACAGATAAAAAATAGATTATTATATTGAAATGTTATTTTAGATTTAGAATGTAAATTTTCTATAAAACACAATACATTTTAATGAACGTTTATTTTTGGCCCTCGGCCCTCCACCCAGATTGAGTTTTGGCCCTTCATGGGAATAATTTGGGCACCCCTGGCCTACATGGTACCATAGTATTCATACAGACACTAAAAACGGACACCCCGCTATTTTATTTATTTGTTCATTTTCATTTGTTTACCAATTTTATATTCACTAATAACAACATTCATTACACTTACAGTGAATTACTGGCCGGGGTAAACCCAGCCTCCACGTGACCTCTATGTAGTACTAGTCACTACAGAAACACGTTACAGGCATAGTCTGTGACGTCACGTTGAAGGCTGGGTTCATCCAGGCTAGTGAATTACTACTGAAATTATAGTTGACATGCTATTATACAGTTCAACCTGTAGATGGTGCTCTACATTTACATTGGGTTGGGGTCCTTCATTCTGGTTCTGGTTTGTTTGGAAGAGTGAGGAAGCCGAGAGATCGTCGCCAGAACAGTCTAACGTGTTGTTCTCAGGTGGGTAGGCTAAGCTGTTAAGACTTGGTAAATATTCAGTAGAATGTTATAAAATACAAACGGATTGATTCAAAAACAACTTGAGTAAAACTCAAGACAGCTGAATGAATGAGAAATGTGGTAAAAGGTGTTATTCATAGTTGTAAGAACGACCCACTCATTTTAGCATGCTAACATGTACCCTAGCTTGCGGTGCTAGTAAGGTGCGCCAGATGGCCAAACCTGAGTCCATAGTAGCTCAAATCAAGTCTAACTTTAAACTAAAAGACTGTACGTACCTAGATAACCAGCTAATGTTAATGTTACCATGTAAAATAATACCAAGCCATGTACCTCGCTAGCTTATGTGTTATGCTATTATCAACACGTAATGCTGTATAGGTAGTAACACATAATGATAGTGTTAATAAGCACCTGAAGGACTTATTACCTAACTAATAATTAACACTTAGGACTTAAATAGAAAGCATTACCAACTATTTTATCATTTTGGGAGGTAGATCTGAATTTTAAGTGACTGCACTGATTCTGCCATAGGCTACTCACTACTGCATACATTACCTGACTAAGAGGAATTATGCATGACATGACACTGCTAATTATGCCCTTCATATGGATTACAGCTCCGTCAACGCCGGTAACCAGGACGACACCTGTCACCATGATCCACTATGTGGTCAAATACCTTTGTCAAGCCAACTTTAGCAACATCAGGTTTTAGAGCAGCATGTTTTGCTTGTTTCTTTTGTTTTGGTTTTGGTTATTTTCCACTTACACGCATTCTACACGAGTTGCTTTCCAATCCAAATGCCTGTAAGTGTAAAGCAACAAGAAGGCTTTTCAGTGCTGATGAAACTGAGCAATACATAACTAAGACAAATGACCAATAATTGCATTGCGCAGGCGGTTGCTCTATCTATCCTTTCCTCCAGTGGAGCCTGGTGACTCAGAAAGAGTAGGACAGGTTATTTGTGGGGTAAAATTATATGACCAAAGATATGGATATTAAGTCTTTTGTACTCAAGACAAAACAATCTGCTTTTAAATGAATGCGTACAATGAGTAAGAAAATTAAATTAAATAAATCAACAGGATCATCTTCCCTATCCTCTGAAGTTTATAGTAGGAACCAGCCAGCCCCCACTTTGTTCTAACCACAAAGTCACAAACGCAGCAATAATGGATTCGATTTCCATCCCTGTGAATATTCCACTTCCATCTGAAACATTAAGGGTTGATATCAGTAGATAAATCAATACAGTAGAAGAATATAAAATAAACAGCATTCAAAGTAGAGATGTTTTATTTTGTGTGTGCCAAAGGTCATCACTTGTATTGATTTGATTTGTGTCCTTATGTGTGGCCTCAAAAACATCTTGTGGGCACAGTAATCTCACAATTTGACTCCCTCCGACAGACATCTGGGCAGCACACACTGCTGAGGGCTCCGCTTACAAGAATGTGGTGTGGGAGTCCTGGCAAATCATTTAATTCAGTGTGGTCGGAGGTATACCCTTTACACAATATTTGACCCGTTTGTTTGAAATACCACATCTACTTCACTTCACCAGATCATATAGGGAGCTAACTATTGGAATCTTGCTCATAGGAAAAAATAACCGATGTTGGTATCATTGGGGAATCTGCTTGTGGGTGTGGTGGTGTGTCACTGTAAGCACTATTTTAGCAACGAGAATGAACTTCAGTCCACTCCCACGCATGAAATTGTCAACTTTCTGCGTTCTCCATTCCTTCCCTGCACCAAACATTGTTAGTTTGAAGAGGTGATGGGAGTTGACACTACCCCCCTTCCCCCCCCCCCCCCCCCCCCCCCCCCCGCCTCCCCCACCCCACACACACACCCTCCGCCCATTCTTTGTCTCCTCCAGAGTCTCCGGGAGCCTGATATGGAGCTTATGGGGAGAAGGAGGAAGATCAATCCTGGTGTCAGCAGCTCAGCGCACATCTCTCCCAGTAACGGCAGGACAAGTGTCAGCTGGAGGAGAGGCAGCCGCCACGCAGAGAGAGGGGTGAGCGAGCGAGTGGGGGGGGGGTTTGGGGGGTACCAGTAGGGGGTGGGGGGGGGGTAGAGAAAGAGAACCCCTCTGCATGGCAGCCAAGCGAGTGAGCAAGCAAGCGGCCCAGCCCAAGGGAGTGCACCTCCAGTAGACAAAAGATCAATTCTCTCCATCTCACTCCCAGCTCCTGATAACAAGCAAAAGTTCAGCAAGCCCAGGAGCTGTCTTGCCTTTGAAATGTACAATCTGGTGTGTGCTCCACTCATGCAGCTACACTCTCATACCAGTGGGGCACACACACACACACACACACACACACACTCACACACACACACACACACACACACACACACACACACACACACACACACACAAGCCCGCTCACACGTTCGCATTGTGGCCCATAATGGTTTTAAGAGTGATTATAGACGGCTATTATATATTTGTTTGCTAGGCCCGGGGCAAATTTCATAGTACAGTGTATGATGCAACAATGATGAGTAAAACAGTCAGCCATTGGGTTAAATGAGAACACATAGCACTGTTTTCTGTGAATCACTGGATTTCATTGTTTGCATGCGGAGGGTATGTGTTGTCAAAGTATGTCATCTATCCAACAGTTTTTTAACGTGTTACTAAATGCAAAAGCGCCGTCCCTTACTTTGCATTTGGCTCAAGATAACAAAATGGACAGTAAGGGAAAACAGCCCCAGACAGGAAGCTGTTGCATTTGGTCAGAATCAAAACATAATTTGTGACAGCGTGCCGTGCCAAGCGTGTGCGGTTTGGATCGTGATTGCGGGTAACATTGTTATTGGCAAAGGGCTGCGGCAGTCAAACTCGAAACATGCATCTTGAAGAGCTTCGTTTTGTTTCTCCTTCAGACACAAGTGTTATTGATAACATTCTCATTTGGGCGAGTTTATGGAATATATTGTTTCCTTCCTGTTTGTGCTCGCGCTCAAGTCACAGCACTTGTTTTTGTTCAATCTTAAAATGTTCCCCCCGAAACCACATGTTTGAGGCCGAGCCTGGTGTGTTCCTCGTTAGGTATAATGACTTTTTCAAACTTCTTAAATTATTGAAATAAATACGAAATGAGATGTCACATATACGTCGGCCACGCCTTGAACGTCAACTCCGATGCGCTGTCCTGAAGTGCTTTATCTCAGAGTCTGAGCATTTACAGTAAACCCATTGTATCTTGTCCAATTTCCATAAAACCCTCTCCTTGATCGAGGCAAAGTAAGACACATTTCAAACACACTGCCAAGGATCTTGTATTCGAAAGACCAACAACCAAATTTCACGCGAACCGTGAAAGTGGCCAATGTCTATCTCATATCCCTGTTTGGTTGTTACTTGACGACTCCTTATCTCTCTCTGGATCGTTATTCTGTCTATGAAGGCCTCGCAATCTCTCCTGAATTCCAGAGAGGCTGATAGTGTGTGACAGGTCTGTGGCTGGTTCCGTTTAAGACAACCACGAGCAGAGAGCAATTCTGTGGAGGTTCAAACCTATAGCCACTTCTCATCAGAGTGAAACCCAGAGAGAGGGTCACTCTGAGTAAGTATTCAGGACAGGCGCTGACCCGTGGACCACGGTGGACTCTTCACACAGAGGTTGTCGGCCCGCTATCCAGAAAAATGTTGATCTAGTTTGGGATTGTTATGGTTTCCTTTCCCCCCTCACAGTCCTCCTTCACTTGGAGAGTAAATGTCATAACAATGTCTCTGTAATGTGCTCAATGATTAGGCCTCGCTCAGGGACCGGCAGCCATGGCCTCCAGCAGATGGGCCGCACCTCTTTGTATATGCAGATTTATTCACTGCGAAATGTTTACAGATATTGTCATTACATGGCCGTACATATCTGAATGGGCAGTAATTGAGGCAAGTGCTGTCATCCAGTCGGTGTTGTTTTTGTCGTGTTCTCGCCGCAAGGTACAACTTGCAGAGAGGGACAGGCAGCATCACACAATTGACCTTTTACATGATTTTCAATTACAGGAGAGGAGGGAGAAGCGGAGGGGTCCCTGTAGTGCAGCTGTCTCCGCTGTCTCCTCTCCAGAACATCTGCCCATCCAACGCGGCGGCGTCTCCCCTCGCTCCCCGTGAGGTCGCCTGCCCTGACCGGGACGGGCAGGTGTGCGCCGGGCCAGGCCCCTCTGTCATTAAGCGGCCCAGCTGTGCTGTCACGTCTGGCAGAGAGGCGGGTGTCATCCATGACCCTGTCTCAGCCCCCTTGGAGGGGCACGCACAGACCTTGACAGGGCAGCTGAGGGTAAAGCCACGCGCGGAATATCTATGAAGGACGACCGCGGCGTCCCCTCCTCGCGGCCCGGCGGGCGCCACCTCGCCACGCCGCGCTGCCCCCCCCCCCTCATCAGCCGTGTCAGTCAATGAAAAGAGAACATCACAGCGGCCCGCCTGCTGTGTCCTGTGTGTCTTTTCAAAGGAGAGTTGAACACTTTGAAAGAAGGACAGAGTGGTGCTAGCTGTTTTCACTGAGCAAATCAAAATATCTACAAACACTCATATTGATCATTTCATTTTTCTACAATAGGTTACGTTATGTGATTTAAACTCTTAATAGGTGGTGACAGTTACCAACTAGTTTGCTAATAACTAACTAATTAATTACTACAGTAGTTAACTAATTAACTAATTTCTCCCCACAGCTTTGGCGGCCACAGCATTCGCCCATGGAGGCTAAAATTGGGCATGGAGGTCAAGTGTGTGTGTGTGTGTGTGTGTGTGTTTGTCGTTCATGCCAATCAACTAAAAGAGGTGGTGTGTGTGTGTGTGTGTGTGTGTGTGTGTGTGTGTGTGTGTGTGTGTGTGTGTGAACTGTGCAGGTGTGTGAAGGTGTGTGTGTTTGTGTTCATGCCAATCGACTAAAAGAGGTGGTGTGTGTGTGTGTGTGTGTGTGTGTGTGTGTGTGTGTGTGTGTGTGTGTGTGTGTGTGTGTGTGTGTGTGTGAAGGTGCGTGTGTGTGTTTGTGTTCATGCTGATCGACTAAAAGGGGGCTGTGGGGGGGGGGGGAGGTCATGAGGAGAGGATTTTTTTAAAACATTGTTAATGATTTAAAAGTTGATCAATGTTGCATGCTCACTAGTAGCGGTGCAGCTGGATAATTTATCAGCATTTGTTTCCCTGTTGGCTACAGGGGTACAAATGTACGCAGCAGCTCGGCATTCTGTGATATCTTCATGAGTTAATGTCATATTTGATGTTCTTTGACTGGGACATTCACCTATACTACTGACCACAGAGGTACTGACGGTGCACTTAATGGACTACCCGGATCTATAAACTCTCTGCTTAATTCAGCCTGTAGAGCTGCCACAGAGGAAGAAACCAGCTAGCAACCCCAGTGCTGCCTGTAGTGAGTGAGCCTTTTGACTTGTGCCGGGAAGTTCATAGCTCAGTAGCTCTGCCTGCCTGTATTTGAATGTAAGGACCTGTTTCACCTTTGGGCGATGTACTTCCTTCCTGTTTCCCCTTTGGGCGATGTACTTCCTTCCTGTTTCACCTTTGGGCGATGTACTTCCTTCCTGTTTCACCTTTGGGAGATGTACTTCCTTCCTGTTTCACCTTTGGGCGATGTAGTTCCTTCCTGTTTCACCTTTGGGCGATGTACTTCCTTCCTGTTTCCCCTTTGGGCGATGTACTTCCTTCCTGTTTCACCTTTGGGCGATGTACTTCCTTCCTGTTTCACCTTTGGGAGATGTACTTCCTTCCTGTTTCACCTTTGGGAGATGTACTTCCTTCCTGTTTCACCTTTGGGCGATGTACTTCCTTCCTGTTTCACCTTTGGGCGATGTACTTCCTTCCTGTTTCACCTTTGGGAGATGTACTTCCTTCCTGTTTCACCTTTGGGAGATGTACTTCCTTCCTGTTTCACCTTTGGGCGATGTACTTCCTTCCTGTTTCACCTTTGGGCGATGTACTTCCTTCCTGTTTCACCTTTGGGCGATGTACTTCCTTCCTGTTTCACCTTTGGGCGATGTACTTCCTTCCTGTTTCACCTTTGGGCGATGTACTTCCTTCCTGTTTCACCTTTGGGAGATGTACTTCCTTCCTGTTTCACCTTTGGGAGATGTACTTCCTTCCTGTTTCACCTTTGGGCGATGTACTTCCTTCCTGTTTCACCTTTGGGCGATGTACTTCCTTCCTGTTTCACCTTTGGGCGATGTACTTCCTTCCTGTTTCACCTTTGGGCGATGTACTTCCTTCCTGTTTCACCTTTGGGAGATGTACTTCCTTCCTGTTTCACCTTTGGGAGATGTACTTCCTTCCTGTTTCACCTTTGGGCGATGTACTTCTTTCCTGTTTCACCTTTGGGCGATGTACTTCCTTCCTGTTTCACCTTTGGGAGATGTACTTCCTTCCTGTTTCACCTTTGGGAGATGTACTTCCTTCCTGTTTCAACTTTGGGAGATGTACTTCCTTCCTGTTTCACCTTTGGGAGATGTACTTCCTTCCTGTTTCACCTTTGGGCGATGTACTTCCTTCCTGTTTCACCTTTGGGCGATGTACTTCCTTCCTGTTTCACCTTTGGGAGATGTACTTCCTTCCTGTTTCACCTTTGGGAGATGTACTTCCTTCCTGTTTCACCTTTGGGAGATGTACTTCCTTCCTGTTTCACCTTTGGGAGATGTACTTCCTTCCTGTTTCACCTTTGGGAGATGTACTTCCTTCTTCCACATTTACTGACTGTGGCTTCGCTTGCAGAATGGTCAATTCACTCCATGACCTTGTGGGAATTGGGGCAGAGGAAGGGACAGATACACAGCGGCACCAGGGAGAGGAATGGAAGCAACAGTGAACACGTGGGATTGAGAGAGACACCGCTGAGCGCAGTGGTCAGCAGACATCTATCCATTAAGTGACCCATCAGCAGTGGAGTCTGTGAGAGTGTAGTAGCATAACAGAAGTTGCCACATTGAACCGACCAAGGGTTGTTACTAGAGCTGTCGCGATTCCTCGAGTACCTCGAATAACTCGAATAATTAAATTGATCGAGGCCAAAATGATTCGCCTCGACACGGCATTTAGAGAGACTGTTTCTCACGGACGCTTACTGGTGTGGCACAGCGCTCTTCCTGTGTAAACACGTGAGGACACAGACAGACCAGAGAGCAGCTATAGCGAGTCGCTGAGCAGACCCCGCAAAATGGAACGAGGCGACGGAGAAAGCAGACAGGAGGAGCCGGGGCCGAAAAAGCGACCGAAACTATCTAAAGTGTGGGATCATTTCACACTGAAAAAGGACACGAATTCAGTGGTGTGCAAGTACTGTAAGACGATACTTGCATATCACAACAGTACGTCGTCAATGCTGCAGCACCTGAACCGTAAACACCCAGTCTACGCGTCCACCAGCGCATCTACTTCGAGCGGAGCAAGGTAACATAACGTTAACTATACACAACGCTAATGTGTATGCTAATGATTGCTACTTGATATTAAGACTAGTAGTAGTTGTGCTGCTGGCTTGCCACGTTGCCAATATGACTATTAGTAACTGCATTCACGCTGCATTTTTTTGATGTGGCTAGCTAGATGTGGCTAGCTCAACCTAACGTTAACGGCTAATTTAACAGCGGTGTGTGTGTGTGTGTGTGTGTGTGTGTGTGTGTGTGTGTGTGTGTGTGTGTGTGTGTGTGTGTGATCACACTAGCCTGTTGGTGTGTGAGAGAGAGTGTGTGTGTGTGAGAGAGAAAGAGTGTGTATGTGGAGAATGTACATTTACACACCCTAGACCGGTCGACTCTTCTCATGATGATTGCAAACAACTATTTAATTGGTGCATTTTAGGCTCCAATTATTACACCACCTGACCTGTTATCTTGCTATTCTGATATTTGTGTCAATAATAGGCAACAGGTCTAGGGTGTGTAAATGCGCATTCTCCAGTTTTGTTATGAACTTACCTAATAAATATCAATATTAATTATTATTTCACCTCTTTTTCAGCGGATCACAGGCACAGCGTACAATGGACAGCTTTATAAGGACGGGTCCATCATGTTCAAGTGAACAAGCAGCTGAGTTCAGCAATAGCATTTTCAATATGATTGTGACAGACATGCGCCCTCTGTCCATGGTGGAAGATAAAGGATTCAGAAAGATGATTTCGAGTTTCAACCCAAACTACACACTTCCCTCAAGGACCTTCTTTACCAAGTGAAGTGGTGAAGGGTTAAAGGAAGTAGGCAGTGAAGGAGAGAGGAAGTGAAGTGGTGAAGGGTTAAAGGAAGTAGGCAGTGAAGGAGAGAGGAAGTGAAGTGGTGAAGGGTTAAAGGAAGTAGGCAGTGAAGGAGAGAGGAAGTGAAGTGGTGAAGGGCTAAAGAAAGTAGGCAGTGAAGGAGAGAGAGTGTTGTGAGGGACTTGGATTTTTTTTTTTTTCAATATTTTATATATAAAAAAATCAGCCCTCAAAGTCTTGGGACTTGACTTGGACTTGAGCTGAAGAAGACACTAGTTTAATACACACCAGTATGTGTAGAGACATTTATTTTTATTTATTTTATTTTTTAGGCACTGCTTAGCAAGGCAAGGCCCAGATTACGTCACCTCGCTCAATAATGACAGAAAAAAGAAAAAAAAGCACTGGTTCATGTTAAAAACTAAAGCAGTAAATATGTGCATTGCAATTACCTTCCTTGAGTTAATAAATAGTTTTCTACAATTTAACTTGGTTGTGGTTTCCCCCTTTTTGCGTGCAAGTTTGAAAGTGTTCCAATATAAACCACTAATGTGTGTACTCTTCCATTTTCCTTTGTTGTGAAGCTATCATACAGCGACCAGCGTGCTTGTGCACAGTTTACTGACATCACATTACAGGATTTCTGGGTCTTAAAGTTCAAATGTTTCAGTTATCTCCCGCTGCCATTTGGAAGCAGCAATGTGTGAACTGTGAAGTTGCCTCATGCAGCTGTAAGGTAAATGAACGATGTAAACTAGCTAGTAAGCCATTCATTCATATTATTTAACGGTTGCTGTACACTGGAAGAACTCAAACGTCAGGTTGAAAAGATAAATGCAATTTAAAAATAAAAATGTTGTTTTTTCTAAGAAAGAAACTAATGTAGTTGTTTATTTGAAGAGATTTATCTTATTTTTTGGTGTATAGTTACGATAAGCCTTTGAAAACACAAAAAAGGGTTCTTATCCGATTACTCGATTAATCGATGGATTATTCGGTAGAATACTCGATTACTAAAAGAATCGATAGTTGCAGCTCTAGTTGTTACTGTGATCAGAACTATTGTCAAAGCAGGTGGCACTGGAAGAGAGAAGACATGCCCTTTCAATAAGCGATTGTTGGAAAGAGAAGAGGGGAATTTGTCTTTTGCACAGTTCCAGTTGCACCAAAAACTGAACCGAAGTTCTCAGTTTTACGGTCGTTCTTGTGCAGAAGTAGAGCGGAGTAAAATAGCATTCATTACATATGCCTATCCTGAATTACCGGTATTAGAATTACTTCATTAACAGTTAACTGATTACTATGTTTCACATCAAGGACTCCTAAACTGACACAAATTAGACATCTGATAAGATTTTTGCTTTTAGATGTTCTATTAGTAGAACGTGTATGAAACCCATGACCCGCATAGTCATACATTCTGTCATTGTGTTACTTATGGATGGAATTATAGTGAAAATAATTGATCCCCTTTTTGCTGGGGACCCCCTCCAGGACCCCTGGGGGTCCCCCGACCCCACTTTGAGAACCACTGGTCTAACACCATAGAGTAATATGCCTTAAAAACACATTACTAAAACATTCTCGTAGATTTACTTTCAATTTAAATCATCCCGAAAATAAAATGGGTTTTGTTTAACCGCTAAGGATACAAGAGTGACATTCTTGTCTTACTTCATAACTCCATTGCCCTATTCAGTGTAAAGCTCTCTCTTGTTACAGTAGCCCATTAGCTTGTCGCATGTATGAAAAACCCTGACAGAGAACTGTGAAGAGTTCCTGGTATGTTACACAAAAAAGGGTCAGAAGATTCATCTCCGGATTTCCCCTGATGACTGGATCCTCCCTGTTATTTCTGTGAATTCTGCTGGAGTGCTGTAGCCTACACAGGCCCACACAGGCCTACACAGGCTGGAGTGCTGTAGCCTACACAGGCCTACACAGGCTGGAGTGCTGTAGCCTACACAGGCCTACACAGGCGAGGGGCACAGGGGTCATCTTGTCCTGCCCCTTCTTTGACCAAGCCTCCAAAGTGCCCCACTCAAATTAAGCAAATACATTCGATGCTAAAGTGAAAGCCAACAGGGGCAAGGGTCAGTCACATGGCCAGTCTGAAGAACACGTCTGTGCTTCTCCTAAAGGTCACTCCTGACTTGTTTTTCCACTGTAAGGAGTGTTCAAGTGGAACACACAGCTTGGCCTGCAGGGTGGATACTGTATAGCTACACTATTGGGAGATGTTGTACAGCTACTTTTTCTTTCACATTCCTTTAAATGAACCATAAGGCTTATGATTAGCTGTCAAATACAGTCAGGGCTTTGAATAAATGCTCTGTCGACCAGTTTGAGGCTCTCTGTGAAGCAGCTGCCCCTTTCTTCATGTCTAGGTTAAAGATTGGGACTTGTGTGTCTTGGTGGATCAGCGGGCTAAGGTGCATGCCATATGCTTGAGACACTGCAGGTTCAAACCTGGTTCAAGGCCTCTCTTTCATGTCGTCCTCTGTCTCCTTCCCGTTGCTCACTGCCACATTTAGTGCTGCATCTCACAGTCTGCATTTTGAACTTTCTCCATGAATGTGTGTCACATGTGGGAGCTGCAGCATCTCCTGGCCACAGTATGTGCTCCTTCCACTGCTGATGATGATACAGTTATATTGGCCTTTAAAAATGACCATCTGTAAAGAATCGACAAACATCAAGTCCTGCATGTCTTCCATTTTTTCTCAGGATAAACAAACCTAAAATAGCCGTAGCCTACTTGGCCTTCTGTATTCCATGAATTTCATACATTATGGTCTAGTTCAGTGGTTCCCAAACTGTGGTATGCGTCCCCCTAGGGGTACGTGGAGGTACTACAATGGGTACTTGAGAGAAAAATTGAAAAAGGAAGAATAAATCATGAAAATAAATGAAATATTAAAATAAATCTGCTCAGGAGGCACTAATTGCAACTCTTTCACTCCATTTCTTATTTTGTTATATTCTTCATGTGGGTTATTATTCATTCTTTACATCATAATGCTATAGTTTTCTCTTGCAGTTTTCAAAGCAAAATGTTGTAGGCGGGTACTTTGATTCAGAAATCAGGGAAAGGGGGTACTGAAGCCAACAAAGTTTGAGAACCACCTAGAGCTCGACCGACACTGGATTTTTTAATTGGGAGGTTACCGTTACACTACACGCCTTATATCAGGCCTATTCAACTGGCGGCCCGCGGGCCGGATACTGCCCGTTTGAATTTTGATCCGGCCCGCCAGAGTTTGATATATATATATATATATATATATATATATATATATATATATATATATATATATATATATGTGGTGTGGGACAAAGATCTATGACTGGCCCAGGAGAAGCTTTTTTATTTCATTTTTCCTTGTTTGTTACAGTACATTACAGTGTTTGATTTTCATCATAATCTGGTTTTCCATAATAATAATAATATGTTCAGTGTTTATGCCTGTGTTGCTGTCTGTTGTAGTGTAAAACGACTAAAGGGAGAGCAGGTGGTTACATGAAAGTGAGTGAGGAAAGGAGAAGATACTGAATAATGACATCACAACAGTATAATCCTAATGTTAATTTAAAATTAAATATTCTTCTAAATATGGATAAAAGTCCAAAAAACATCAAATTTTCTTCTTCTTTCAAGATTCCATTCCTTACAGCACCCCCTATTTAATAATAGTTCCAGCGCGGCTGCGAAAATGTGGTGGCGGGTTGTGTCAAGTGTACATATAATGGCTCGGGGTCCGGCCCCTTAGGTTTCTGACAATGTGGCCCCCTGAACAATTTAGTTGAATAGCCCTGCCCTATATGTACATTGTGTTAAAAGTATATGATTGTTGGATATATGATAAATACACTCAAAAATATCAATTTAGTGATACTTAATGAAGTTCGAGTAACTAAATTCTAAGACTTGATACTTCTTTCACCAGGGCCCCACAAAGTTGCATAATGAGGTCCTGAAATATCCTATTCTTGTGTGTTGGGCATTAAAAAAAAATCAGCCAAGCCTCAAGTGCACCCTGTTACATCCAAAGCAGAATCCACCCTGTTGCATCCAAAGCAGAATCCACATTGGATCTGCTTTTGACCAACAAGGAATCCAGACTGTGTTGTTTGTTTGGTCATTTTTGAGTTATTGGATTCTTTGGTGTCAGTGGTAGATTGTGTAATTCCCAGCCTCACCTACAGGGTATACACAGATGTCTGGTGTTATTGGCAGTGCGCCTTCATCCTCCGACACCTCAGGCCTCCCTGGTGGCCTTTGTCACAGAAGAAAGAGAATGATCAATATCCCAGTTAAACTAGACTTTCAAAGCTGATCGTAGCCGGTCCTCGTTCGGGGGCCCTCTCCTTTAATGAATTTTCTTTCATTCCACACAAGTTTTTAAACATCAAACAATAAATGGGCCAGGGCACAGTAAAATATTTAGATCTATTGACTGTGGTTGAAAAATGTAGAGGGCAAAAACTCTGGTGGTTTGATGCTGATAGATTCTGAGCACTTTAATCCACCCGAGTGTTTCCTTTTATCTGCCTGGGTTTCTCCAAAAGAGGGGAAAAGAGCCTGTAGAATGTTCTCAAAGATCCAACTCTCTCTTAAAAGCCCCTTACCTTAAACTTCTCCTTTCTAACCCAGTGGTTCTCAATGTTCCCGGTGCCAAGGCACACTTTGGCAAACATCAAAATCCCATGGCACACAAAATCATCGATTGCACAAGAACATCAGACAAATCCTATGATGACCATACTGTAAGCACAATTGAATTGACTGCTGGACTTCTACCATACTGCATTGAATGAAAACATTTGATTAGAATCTCATGAAATTGAATTCTAAGTAAGTAAATGCAATCATTTGGTCATTGCAATGACCTGAAGATAAAATCTCACGTGCACAATCTGAGCTCAATCTATGGCAGCGCAGTGTGATGTTGGTTGAGGATAACTGCTCTAAACCATCATCCAAGAAAGTTTTACATTTCTTTTTTCAGAATTGTCAGGCGTTACCAATATATCACAGGGAAGCATTGTGCTTCATCACCCCCACCTCTTCACTCTAAAAGAGAGAGTTGATTTAAAAAAAAATCACACCCAGGTGTTGAAGTAAGCGGTGCAGATTTGCACAGGTCGAACCCTTCTCCCCCTCTCTCTGGCATTTTGTGCGAGCGTGTGTTCGTGTTTCACCGAACCGCGGCACTTTCTGTCTCCACTGTGTTTCCTTGTAGAGGCGGGGGGAGGAGCCTAGGCTAAATCTCGTGCTCAACTCTCACTGCTGCTCAACTCTCACTGCTGCCCAAATCTCACTGCTGCCCAAATCTCGGCGAAAGCGGACGGACGGATGACATGTGTGTCACTTAGAGAAGCAAGAATTAAAAATGACATGTATCTGTGCACGCCATGGAGCCACAGACGTTTGTTGCTGTTGTTTGGTATTGACAAAATATCACCCCCCCCCCCCCCCCCCACCCCATTTTTTTCCTCCCATTTTCTCCCCAACTAGTGGAATACTCATGCAGTGTATCGGGGGCTGTGTAGCCATTGCGCAGCATTGCAAGTTCGGCCATTAATCGCCCTCTCTCCGTTGGGTCACCCGCAGGGGTGCTCTTTACATTTCCTGAAAGATTCAGCGCGATCGCACGGGAAATGGCATAGCTGTGGCTGAACACAATTTCTGCTCACTCACTCACTCACTCACTCACACGCGGACAGAGACTTCACATTCTTATGATGTTATAGTTGTGATTCTGATACCCGTTGGAACACACAATCAGTGGCCATGTAGTCAGGCCTCGCTCACAGAGTTGGCATGCACCCTCTCATCTCTCTCCCCAGAGGGTTTTCATAGGCCACTTCCATGGCTGATTCCAACTCTGCTCAGGAGTGCTCCTCCACTCACCATAGCTAACGAATGGAGCTCTCCATGGTGCTGAACCTGTGTTGAATCATTTTGGGCCTCTAATTAGCCATTGTTTGTCCATTTAATGGGCCCTAATTACTCACTCACTCACTCACTCACTTTGCATTCTTGTTATTGTTATAGGATTGTACTTGGTGAATCCCCCCTGCTGTCCCGGTCGTTGCTCCACCCTTCCTGCCGATCTGGGGAGAGCCGAGACTAGCACAGGCTTCCTGTGAAGTCGCCAGCCGCTTCTTTTCACCTGACAGCGAGGAGTTTCACTGGCAGGACGTAGCACGCGGGAGGATCACGCTATTCCTCACAGTTATTCTCCTCTTGCCCGAACAGGCGCCCCAACCGACCAGAGGGGGCACTATAGTGCAGCGACCAGGACGCAGTGCTGGTAAGTGCTTTTACCTCTACACTACCCAGACACCATGACAAAATATCATTATGCTGACGTGAAAAGTCCCACACTATAAAGCAGTCAGGAAGTTGGAAACCCTCATTAGTGTTTCACTTGCACCTGTGTTTACCCTGCCTTTTTGACACAAAATGGCCCCAGTGAAAAGGGTCTATTAGGCAGACAATCTTGGTGGTGAGTGCCTAATAAAGTGCCTTCCAACTTTCAGTATAGACAGTTTGTTTTGAGATAGCACAAGGCAGAAATCAGATGGAGTCTCTGTTTGAGATTACGTTTGGCTGTAGACACATCTGATAACACTCATCGTGTTTGAGCACAACTACACTAAAGGCAGAGAAAAGACTCATCCATGTGGTTGGCTTTGTTTCTCCTCCATGCAAACCTCTCTAGGTTGAGTGAAATCTGCTTGTTTTGTCATTTCTGATCAAAGTCACGTCAAGGTGAAGTTCCTGGGTCTGACCCCTTGTGGAGCCACTCTTCCTAATGCAGTAATAAATTGTAGTACAGTACGTCTCTGTAGTATGTGTAGCGTGGCTGGTGTGTGTGTGTGTGTGTGTGTGTGTGTGTGTGTGTGTGTGTGTGTGCGTTTGCCTGCCGTGACAGCCTGGCCTTGACGTTAAACATCTGTTGGGTGATTCATTCGGCTGCGGATGTGGAGTGACACCGAGGCACATCTGCCGAGGCGCGGGCGATCCCTGCAACCTGCCCCTCGCACAAGATCCCTGCAACCTGCCCCTCGCACAAGGCCCCGGCTTCACCACCCAAACCACTTTTCTGATGATTCCGTCATTTTCCCTTCTCTCCGCTGCGCCTGCTTCACTAAAGTGACATCCTGCTTCTTTCTCTTTTTTTCCCTCCCCCGTTTGTGCGCGCAGGAGAGCAGCAGATGCATAGCCTTGGGGAGATTTAGAAATGGCAAACACAATGAAACTCAAGAACCTGGGAAAGCGCGGCTCCCAGAGAAGCCTCAGTTTGTCCTCCTTCCCCCGTGGTAGAATTAGCATCACGCTAAAGATATGTCATGCCTTATGCATTTCGGATGTTCAAGACACATCAAAACACAGGGCACGATTATTCCCTGTTTTGGCGCGCACACAGTGTCCACCGAAATGTTCCATATATTTACTCCCAGAGCTGCGCATTCTGTATTTTATTCACCGATTCCCCGTCTGCTGTAGGAAACGCCGCGTTAGAGTGTGAACCCATGGTAGATTTATTCCAAAGAATGGAAAGATTGAGAAATCATTTGAGTTTAAGTGACAGATGCTTCTCTTCACTACTGTGCGAGGCATTGTAATCACTTGAATGAATACAGCTTGACTAATTAAGGTTATGCAGTTGGCTGGCTTCCTCCAAACAAAGCCAAAGTAATGCGGATTGTGGTGCAGCACGGCCCCCATAGTACACTGAAGTACAGATGAGTGAGGCGTGTGGATATACTGCTGCTCATAGTCTGATGTGTCAAGTGGAAAGTGCCAGCACAATCAATCTCCCCAGCACTTGAATTTCAACATCGCATTCATGTTTTCACTTAGTTAAAGCCACAATTTTGTTGTGGGATTATGAACTTATAAATTGATTTACCATTTTTGTCTCAGCACCGCTGCGTGTTACCATGACAGAATGCACTCGGAGGAATATGACTGTAACATATTAAGCGGAGAAATAGCTGATGACTAACAAACACAGCCGGTCCAGATGATGATGACCGAAGCTCCCTGTGCATGTTTGGCACAGATAGAAGCCCAAGGACGCACGAGGCCTTTGATCCTGTCTCCGGGGCGTCCCAGATGTTCCCTGCGCAGGGGCACTGTCAAGTCTGGTTTATTTGCAGAGGTAATGCCCGGCCATTATATCTCCAACTCATCCATCAAACATAAAGAACGTTTCAGGAACGCCTTCCTCTTTGTACACACGGGTGAGCAATTGAGGTTTGTCAGTGGAGGGAGTCTTGATAGACCATAACCACATCTTCAGCTACATGTGTTTTAAAGGGACCTGGGCACAACCGTTTGGTCAGGGCGTAGACAGGAGATTTCCTCTCTGAATTAATGCAGATGTCTGCGGATATTTTATCTGCCTTTTTGGGGAAGAAAAAAAAACATTTTATTTCAACACGCATGGATGCCATTGTGGTAGATATTTTCCTTGTAATCACTGACTAATTTTAATTTTACGGCACAACTCAGTGCAGACCCTTATTGTTGGAACATGTCTTTGAATGATGTCTTTACCAGTAGGTGGCAGTATGATACCTGAATCTACAACTTCCCACCCAAGTCCAGACTCCTCAGCAATTATGAAGATAAGCAACCTTACCATTTCAATTGACAACTTGGGGGAAAAATCTACTGCTGTTATGATAAACAAGTTTGTATATTTGACCATCATGCTGTATGGTACAGTAAACATGCAGATTAAAATGAATACACACAGACAGCATAATAGAATAACGCGCACCTTGCCTTCCATCCATAGATCTTGTATATTAACTGAACATTTATTCCGGCTGCAGCTATGTAATTTGTAAAGCAAAGTACAAATAATGATATTATCCTTATGAATAAATAATTACTGTAGGAACTGAATAAAGGTAGAATAATTTTTCAACCCTGGACTTTAGGATCCATTCAAATAAGCATGTTAGATTTTTTTTAGTTGGTTAGTGCTCTCCTTGGAAAAAGAAATGTCTGGATTTAGACTAAATAGCATGCCCTCAAAATCTGGGTAGAATGATATAAATATAGCTATGGGATCCCTAACACACTTTGATTTAGCCTGGTATTTTTCAGACTTTTCAGAGACTCCACCAGCATAAGAATTTCTCTTCTAAACAATCCTTTGACTCTTAGATTTCATAGGCAAGTATATATTTTTTTAGTTTACCCTTTGTGAATATCATGAAAATCTTACCCACTGCTTTCAAACCAGTCCCTCTTTATCAATTTAAATACAATGTTTCGGCGGTTCAACTCCATGTGAACATATTTTCAATGTTTTCTTCCCCTTTGCTACCCGAGTGCAGTATATGTACATATGAGCTGGATCTTTTCTTAATGTTTTCCTCCAATATTGACATTATCACTCTAACCAACTGGCAAGGTGAAGGGATAGGGAGCGCTTGTACTGCAGTTGTGACACTGTTTCCCCTCCAACTATTACTTCAATCCCCTTTGAAAGCAATTAAAAGGTAGCTGAAATCCTAAGGACCTAATGGGTTAATTTCTGGGCTTGTTGCTTCGGCGAGCCCAACACAATGAATTCTCTTTGTTTGTTTAGCAGTGGACTTTTTATTGACTCTTGTCAATTCGCAAAATGATGAAACTTCATGGCTGGAGTGAAATCAGCGGGCTCCCAGTTATCAGACAGTGAGAGAGAGGACGCAACATATTTTTTGTGTGGATTATTTACTTCTTAAAATGTAATTCCTACAAATTTCAAATAAAGTAATGCCGTTTCGCAATCTGCTACATTCATTGCCTCCACTCAGAATTAGAGATTTATTTTCTGAGGAGGAAAAAAAATCAATTAGTGCTAAATTTATTCATGGATTTCTGGGTCTGAGCGATCAATGCGAGTCCACTCAGAGGGGCTCGGTGGGACCCGGTTCATCCCAGTTAATGTGTTTGAAGGGGAATTACCATTGATGTTGTTTTCCCTTCCTCTCAGGTCAAAGAGCATCTTGGAGCTGTCACGGTGCGCCGCCACACGGGACGAACTTCCCTCCAGTCCTCCTCACCATTACCCACAAGGCACCTGGACAGGAGGAGGGATGGCGTGGGCAGCTGGTTGATGTGGGAGGAAGACAATCAGGTTGGTTGGCTGTAGTGAATCTAACATACCCCATTGTCAGGGACTCGTCCACTAGGGCTAATTGCGAATCCAATCAACGCTGGGGATACTGCCTATTGATTTCCTCCACTAAACAGACAAAATAAACAAATACAGGGGGAATACATTATTTGTGCGTTCGCTCACAAATGGCTTTCACGTCTACAGAATATTATTCATATAATCTACAGGGGCACACAGTACATTCCTATTAAGCTGCTGTGGTTTAGAGGGAAATCAGCTGTTCCACACCCGCACTTAATTGGCTACAACAACGGTAATTTTAATTCACAAGACCTTTTATGACTTCTTTATTGTTTTCATAATTCTTGCATACTTCATAATGTTGCTCCTAAGGACATGTGATGTGATGCTCTGAAATGTTTCTTTAAGGACCCGCCCCCCCACTCTTACTGTATATTGATTTCAAACAGTTCCTGCACACAGGCTATGTTTCAGGTCAATTAGAGATATTTGGGCATTTGCAAATCATTTTTTTCTCTTAGATCCTGGGGCTCTAAAACTGCACTTTTGGCCCTAACTGCACTGCTCAGATTCTCTGTGGAGCTTGACATTTTGATCCGCAACAGAGACTAAATGATAACCGTTTCCTTGTAAATACCATACCCTGCGGGGGAGGGTTTAAATAGACCAACAAGGACTTTTCACTCACTCACTTGTTTATATTCACAACTCATCTAAATACGGACAGCCATAGCACTCACAATAATACACAGTGCATTGTATACGGTAGCCTACTATCAGGCTGTATAGTTGCAAGGGGAGACCCATAATTACAGCAAATTATTATTCGTAATTTTGTAAATTCCTCTGCTTTTGCACTTGTAAATTATGTAATCTTTTACAATTTCCCAGACAGATAGCAAATAGGCTGTGATTGGTTTAGTTCAGCCTCGCTTTTTCCAGACAATATAATTCCCCCATTTTTCTTTCTGTCGCCCTCTGTGTTTCTAACATCTTTAAAGATCTTTCTGTTCATGTATGAAAGAACAAGCCGCCTTTGTTTGAAGTGTTTGGTCTTGGCATGTGTGATCACTCTCATTAAGGCGCTCTCTCCCTCACCGAGAGGGAAAACACTCTGATCCATTTATTTTCATTTCAAACATATCATTGACTGCTGTCTGTGCTAGCATCCACATCTAAGAGAAAGTATTTATTTGAACCTAACTAATGCCTCTCTCTCTTCAACAACTTTAAATATAAATGGGAGAGCAATCGATTAGTCGCTTGCTCATATCTGTATGTTTCTCCCTATCCCTCCAAACATGAGACGAGTAAATAATTCCTTTTGTGGAGTGTGGAGATTGGGCGGAATATCTATTTTGCCTGGAGAGAAAAAACAGCGCTGAATTTGACCCCTACGTATTGTAATGACAACCTTAGGTCGCTGACACCTCGTGGCTAGTGGATGACAGCCTCCCACTGCCGTGTACATGGTGAACCAGTACCACCCACACACGAGGGGAGATTGACATCAACACTTTTTAATTGAGCTGCAAATGTTGTCAAAAAGATGGATTCATTATTTTTATTTTTCCCTACGGGGAAAATCTATGCATGCAATTTTTTTTTTAATAATAATCATAATCATAATATAGCCAGTCACATTATGCCCGATCTAAGAGTGCACTGATATCATTGCATTACAGTATATATTTTTTTACAGTGGCGCTCTCCGTGCCTTTCCCAGATCGCTGATAGTGCTCGGTGCTCAACAGCCGGCTCCCGGGGAGAGATTTCTCCGTGTCACATCCTTATCAAAAAGCCGTTTAGTTCCCCATATACGCGCCGTTCTTATTCCATAAGAAGGCCTGTGATCGGTTATGTGTAGATCTTTCTCCACCCCCCCTCTCTCTCTCTCTCTCTCTCTCTCACAATGCTCCGTAGAAGATCAATTGTGTTTGTACTGTATGTGAATGTGTATCAAAGAGTCCCCGCAGTCAATGCCTCCACTTATAAGGTAATGTACTGACACGGGAGATTCCGCGGGGACTGAGCAGAGCTCTCCGCGCACAGAGGCTGTGCAGGCAGAGGGAAGGGCTCGGGAGGAGGGGGAACACAGCAGTCGTATAGCGTGGGAGGAGGAAGCTGGGTTGATAACACACACACACACACACACACACACACACACACACACACACACACACACCACTTACATGATACTATACCTTGAAGTGGAAAGCAAATACATGCGTGCCCAGAAATGCAAACATATGCATTCACAAACGCACACACGCTGTCGGTGGTTTGGTTTTCAGCGTGAAGCGTTCCTGACCTCAGTGTTAGCCACGCTGATTATAATCTCTCATCGAACACCTATGCTGTCTCACAGAGAGGGGGGGGGGGGGGGGGCGCTGTACACTCTCAATGAGAACTTTCATAGCAGCAGAAACACTCACCCGGTTGTTTTTATTAATCCTTCAGACTTACCAAGGTATAGCTGTCCACGCAGAAAGGGAATTATTCCCATGCATTTCAATATGATATTGACCTTATAACTAGCCAAGTTTAAGTCATAAATCCATAGTTGCTCTTGTCTGAGAAGTGGGCAGTCGGGTGCTTAGCAGCTCCTCCCGCCTGCCCTCCCCTTCACAGCTGAGGTGGGAGGCAGGTCAAAGCCAAGGCTGGGGTTCTGCTGGATGGAACACCACCGAAGGAGAGAAATGGGAGGATGCGATTGGTGGTCTGTGCCTGTGCATGTCAATGCAAGTGTATGCGTACATGTTAGCAATGAGATTGGGAGTGCATGTTGTCCTTTTGGTGTGTATATGTGTATATGTACACATCTATACCGCTGACCTAAATAATATGGACAAACCCATCCACTATTTCTTGGACTCATGTTTTGCAGCAAAGTGTTGTCTGTCGCCATCTTGGGGTCCTTGCGCAGCTCACGTGAGATGGGGGGTTTCCTAGAGCCACAGCTCTGCCTGCTATTGGTCCGTGATCGGCAAGCTGTGCGATCACTGGACAGGTGACCTGTCAATCACCCCCTTTTCTATCGTCTATTTTACTCCAAACGTGCGAGTTATATAACAAATGACCCCCCTACAGTTGTTATGAAAAGGTGAAATGAGCTATATAGACCAAAACCGTGTTTTGGACCAGGCTGTAAAGATGCTTAATCAATGTGACAAAGTGGGGCATTTAACATCGGGGTAAACGGGAACGACGGGACTTCTGAGCCCTGCCTCAAGTGGCTATTTGAGGAATTACAGCTTTCTGGGTTACTTCCTCGTGGGAAAACCTCAGAGATTGCCCACTGATCTATACGTGTGTGTGTGTGTGTGTGTGTGTGTGTGTGTGTGTGTGTGTGGGTGTGTGTGTGTGTGTGTGTGTGTGTGTGTGTGTGTGGGTGTGTGTGTGTGTGTGTGTGTGTGTGTGTGTGTGTGTGTGTGTGTGTGTGTGTGTGTGTGTGTGTGTGTGTGTGTGTGTGTGTGTGACAGAAGGGGACCTCTGACTCTGGTTTATCATGTCCTGTTGATTGGACAGGCCAGACTCGGTTTGCTGTCAGTTTTTCTGCCTGACTGTGTCAGTTGGACAGTGTTAAGTCTGAGGGAGTGTTTCTCTGCCTGACTGTGTCAGTTGGACAGTGTTAAGTCTGAGGGAGTGTTTCTCTGCCTGACTGTGTCAGTTGGACAGTGTTAAGTCTGAGGGAGTGTTTCTCTGCCTGACTGTGTCAGTTGGACAGTGTTAAGTCTGAGGGAGTGTTTCTCTGCCTGACTGTGTCAGTTGGACAGTGTTAAGTCTGAGGGAGTGTTTCTCTGCCTGACTGTGTCAGTTGGACAGTGTTAAGTCTGAGGGAGTGTTTCTCTGCCTGACTGTGTCAGTTGGACAGTGTTAAGTCTGAGGGAGTGTTTCTCTGCCTGACTGTGTCAGTTGGACAGTGTTAAGTCTGAGGGAGTGTTTCTCTGCCTGACTGTGTCAGTTGGACAGTGTTAAGTCTGAGGGAGTGTTTCTCCGCCTGACTGTGTCAGTTGGACAGTGTTAAGTCTGAGGGAGTGTTTCTCCGCCTGACTGTGTCAGTTGGACAGTGTTAAGTCTGAGGGAGTGTTTCTTTGCCTGACTGTGTCAGTTGGACAGTGTTAAGTCTGAGGGAGTGTTTCTCTGCCTGACTGTGTCAGTTGGACAGTGTTAAGTCTGAGGGAGTGTTTCTCTGCCTGACTGTGTCAGTTGGACAGTGTTAAGTCTGAGGGCGTGTTTTTGCCTCAGAAGCCGTCCCGAACAGGAAAACAGTGAGAGCTCTATAACAGGCTCAGTGACAGGCTCTCATGAATATGCAAGCTCTTCAGAAAGACAACAATCTGCCTGATGTGGCTGAATCTGAAAATAAGCAATTTTGCCATCTTCAAACAGCCGCGTCGACACCTTCCGCATATTCTTCTGAGTCTCAGGGTCACTTCAAGTGTATTTCTGCAGACGCATTGAGGAGAGAGGTCGTTACTTGTTACATCACTAAATATTAAATCATGTTTCACCTTTCTGTCACAACATATTGAAATATACGGTGAATAGACGAGGCATAAAAAGACAAAACAAATAATAATTGGATATTTTTTGTGTAACTTGTGTATTTTTCACATTTTTAAATGATGTGATTTTGCAAAAGTAACGTGTTTTCAAATGTGCCTCCACCCCACCCTGTTTAATGCAAACCTTGATATTGAAATTAGCTTTGCACATTTCTACAAAGCATTTTAGCAGACGTGTCATGTGTAATTTACACTTACCTCACCAGGGCCTGAGGTTTACTGTGACTCACATTTAGTATATTTTTAGGTATTTGTTTGTTTAAGAAAACTGCCTAAATTATAGCTATAAAGAATGTTGTTTATGCCTGGAAAGTAGAATAATATTGTTTTTTGCTTTGTGACACATTAACACTATTTGATCAATTCAATGACATCACATCAATATTTTATGACAGCACTAAACCCTACAGTCACAACTCAATCATTGGGTTATGGAGAACATTTGCAGTCTGCATAATTGACCAGAAGTGATTTTATACTGTGGCTTCGAAAATGATACTCCTTCAGCGAATATGCACTGGCAGAAGACAAACACAGCGATAACACTGTGCAGGTTATAGCCTGTGTGTGGGTCCCAGCAGTCGCCGTCTTTTCGTCCGTTTTTTCACGCTTAGCGTCTTTTCAGCAAGAAAGATAGCATGTTGTGTCGCCCTCTGAGGTGATAACAGTCAGGACAGTTTGTGTGTGTCTCTGTGTGTGTGTGTGTGTGTGTGTGTGTGTGTGTGTGTGTGTGTGTGTGTGTGTGTGTGTGTGTGTGTGTGTGTGTGTGTGTGTGCGTGTGCTTGCTTGCGTGCGTACGTGCGTGCGTGCGTGTGTGTATGCGTGTGTGTGTGTCTGTGTGTGTATGCTCGTGTGTCTCTGTGTGTGTGCACCGTAACACACACAGGCCCAGTGAGAGTCCCACTGCAACAGACACAGCAGCCCCGAACCCGCGGCCCTATTCTCCTGAAGCAACAACACACCGACTCTCGCTAATTACCTGCTATTGTTGAGATAAGCAGTAGTGGAGTTATTCTCAACTGTCTGCCTCTTCTGTTATTCTGACGCCTTCCACATCGCAGCTCAATCATTTGCAATCAAACTGATAGGGAGATTTTCATGTGTGGATACTGTCTCCTGCCAGAGGCTTTGTAGGCAGCAATCTGCAGAAATATCAGGAAATCAGACTGTGAGGGATATATATTTCTGTGAATAGGATATGAAATCAGACTTTGAGAGGGATATATATTTATGTGAATAGGATATGAAATCAGACTTTGCGAGGGATATATATTTCTGTGAATAGGATATGAAATCACACTTTGCGAGGGATATATATTTCTGTGAATAGGATATGAAATCAGACTTTGCGAGGGATATATATTTCTGTGAATAGGATATGAAATCAGACTTTGTGAGGGATCATTATGAGGGATATATATTTCTGTGAATAGGATATGAAATCAGACTTTGCGGGGGATATATATTTCTGTGAATAGGATATGAAATCAGACTTTGCGGGGGATATATATTTCTGTGAATAGGATATGAAATCAGACTTTGCGGGGGATATATATTTCTGTGAATAGGATATGAAATCAGACTTTGCGGGGGATATATATTTTTGTGAATAGGATATGAAATCAGACTTTGAGAGGGATATATATTTCTGTGAATAGGATATGGAATCAGACTTTGCGAGGGATATATATTTCTGTGAATAGGATATGGAATCAGACTTTGCGAGGGATATATATTTCTGTGAATAGGATATGGAATCAGACTTTGCGAGGGATATATATTTCTGTGAATAGGATATGAAATCAGACTTTGAGAGGGATATATATTTCTGTGAATAGGATATGGAATCAGACTTTGCGAGGGATATATATTTCTGTGAATAGGATATGGAATCAGACTTTGCGAGGGATATATATTTCTGTGAATAGGATATGAAATCAGACTTTGCGAGGGATATATATTTCTGTGAATAGGATATAAAATCATACTTTGCGGGGATATATATTTCTGTGAATAGGATATGGAATCAGACTTTGCGAGGAATATATATTTCTGTGAATAGGATATGACATCAGACTTTGTGAGGGGTATACATTTCTGTGAATAGGATATGAAATCAGACTTTGTGAGGGTCCTGAGGGATATATATTTCTGTGAATAGGATATGAAATCAGACTTTGTGAGGGTCCTGAGGGATATATATTTCTGTGAATAGGATATAAAATCAGACTTTGCGAGGGATATATATTTCTGTGAATAGGATATAAGTCAGACTTTGCGAGAGAGAGAGAGATATTTCTGTGAATAGGATATGAAATCAGACTTTGCGAGGGATACTGTATATATTTCTGTGAATAGGATATGAAATCAGACTTTGCGAGGGATATATATTTCTGTGAATAGGATATTAAATCAGACTTTGCAAGGGATACTGTATATATTTCTGTGAATAGGATATGAAATCAGACTTTGCGAGGGATATATATTTCTGTGAATAGGATATGAAATCAGACTTTGAGAGGGATATATATTTCTGTGAGTAGGATATGAAATCAGACTTTGTGAGGGATATATATTTCTGTGAATAGGATATGAAATCAGACTTTGGGAGGGATATATATTTCTGTGAATAGGATATGGAATCAGACTTTGGGAGGGATATATATTTCTGTGAGTAGGATATGAAATCAGACTTTGTGAGGGATATACAGTATATTTCTGTGAATAGGATATGAAATCAGACTTTGGGAGGGATATATATTTCTGTGAATAGGATATGGGACAAGGGATCAGATTGGCTCACAGTTGAAGTTCTTCTGGTCTGGCCACCGCTCTGCACAAGGGGAAAGGGTGGTGATGCTATTAACTATACTCCTTTCCTGTTTAGAGGAAGGGGCTGACATTCCAGAACACACACACACACACACACACACACACACACACACACACACACACACACACACACACACACACACACACATACTTTACACTTAGTATAACATTTCGTTACCTTGCATGTGCGAGCGCACGTGCATCTAAATGCCTCCCTTCTCGTAGTCACTCAGTCACTCAGTGAACCTCTCTCTCTTCCTCTCCTACTTTGTCTGCCCTCTCTCACTCACTTTAGCGGAAGGCCACTTTGATAGGCCCCCTCACACACACACACACACACACATGGACAGACAGACAGACACACACACACACACACACACACACACACACGGACAGACACACACACACACACACACACACACACACGGACAGACACAGCATCCCAGCTGATTCCAGGGGGAGTCGTTCAGAGGCTGCACTTCCAGTGGCTTCAGTGCATTAGAGCTCTTACCTTTGCTTTCTAAAGGCATCGGGACAGAAGCAGGCAAGGGGCTCTCTGCCTCCACCGGGGAGAGAGAATGCATTGTCTTGTGAGGACACTGATTACTTAGGAATCTGTCATCAATTATTCAAACGATATAGCCTCCACCTTTAGTGACAAGGCGGCCTTTCAAGGCTGGGAAGTGGAGAGACACGCCCTGCGCAGTCCACAACAATCAATAGAGGCGGGGGTGGGTTACTTGCTCTCTTGCGCTGGTTGCGTTGAGGCGGGGGTGGGTTACTTGCTCTCTTGCGCTGGTTGCGTTGGTTGGTTGGTTGGTTCAGTCTGACTTTCTCTTCCTCTTCATACTGATGTGAATTCGGGGCCCTGGCAGTAGACTGTGAGGCATTTGGGAAACCTTGAAGTGCCAGCTGCAGAGGAGGCCACAGACGAGAGCTTAGGGAGGCCACCGTGGAGGGTTTGGAAACCCGCCCTTGGCAGGTCCCTCAGTCCATCCTGCCGCCTTTCTGTCAGGTTCTAACCCCGGCTCCTCTGCTCTCTCTACTGCCTGTTGTCTTAACTCAGCTGATTGGATGTAAGTGAGCCTGATGAATGTCCGCCGTTCATCCACAACACCTGGTTCTCCCGAGAGCGGGGGCTGCCTGAAGCTGCCTCCAGGATGGAGACAGAGGGGGGAAAAGGGACTTTTCTTAGACCGGTCCAAAGATGGGACCACCCAAGATTTGCATACTTGAGGTTTTCACTTAGATTTCTCTTTCTTTGCCTCCACTCGACGACGTCGGAGAGTTTTCCCTGGAAAAGACTTCTGGCACACCTTCCTCTCCCGCTCCTTCGTCACTGTCACTGAAACACAAAGGCTCCAACACACAGTCTAGTGTCCTGTCCCAGACTGTCTGACCCCCCCTCTCTGTGTGCTAATAGAATATCCTCTTACTGGACCTCAGAGCCAGATCTCTTATGTTGAACCACCACAGACCACCAGAAAAGGACCAGATCCCCAGCCCAAAGAGCTATTTAGACAAATCAAGTGTCATTCACACCTGATCAGATGCAGTGGATGCTTTTTCCTGTCTTTCTCCCTTTTACTCTCATGTGTTGCTAACATGTTAGCATTCCAGAGTTTCCTCTGCCTTCCAAAGACAATCTGCACGCCGACACTGTTTATTTTCGGGCCATTTGGCCTCTTAAAATGTATCTGCTCTGCAGCTTGTGACAAGAAGACTGAGAAAGAATGTGTGGAGAGGAGGGAAAAATCACTAGGATGAGGAGGAGAGGCATGGGAGGAGCCAGGGGGAGGGAGGGAGGGAGGGAGAGGTGGGGAGGGTCGCTGGAGGAGTTGGATAACAATGGCTGGAGTCCAAGGTTGGCTAATAGTATCTGACACACTGCAATTTTCAGGCTTATATCAACATTGTTTTTACAGCTGTAATTAAGCCACCTAATCAGAAGCACATTGGTCGGGACAGTCTGGGGCTGTGAGGGGGCAGACACACAGGGAGCTGTGTTCAGCCCTGCGGCCAGGCAGCAGCACCGCACTGGGTCTGGGCTGGGTGGAGGCCAGCCAAGGGAACTGTGGGTGGGAGAGCATCCTGAGTGTGACACACGCACGCACACGCCCACACACACACACACACACACACACACACACACACACACACACACACACACGCACGCACACACACGCACACAAGGGCTGTGCACTGTGAAGCAGGGCCACATTGAATGCGTACAGATATGTAGGAGCATTTTTGCTGTGTGTGTGTGTGTGTTTGTGTGTGCGTGTGCGTGTGTGTGTGTGTGTGTTTGTGTGTGCGTGTGCGTGTGCAAATTCATATGGTAATACGGTGCGGGTGTCTGTCCAATTATGTTGGAGGCTTTGTGCTGCAAGAGGGTTAACTCTCTGTCACATGGTGCCGTGCATATCTGTGTTTATCAAGTGCTTAATTATGCCCAAATCTTACTTATGCACGCATGTGTGCACGAGTGGATTTCCATGTGTGTGCCGTGGACCTTTTATGGTGTGTGTGTGTGTGTGTGTGTGTGTGTGTGTGTGTGTGTGTGTGTGTGTGTAGGTGTGTGTGTGTGTGTGTGTGTGCATGTGTGTTTGTGTGTACATGAACACTGTGTGACTATGTGTGACTATGTGTGTGTATATGAAAGAGAGAGAGAGAGAGAGAGAGAGAGAGAGAGAACATGTGCATGTGTGCGGTCGCCTCAGGCCCACAGAGGTTCACCCCGCCCTTGTCAGGGCCCAGTGCCGAGTCACCCAAGTCTCAAATGGCAACAGCACACACACACACACACACACACACACACACACACACACACACACACACACACACACACACACACACACACACACACAGAGCAGGACGCGGAGCTCAGCTGGGGCCAAAGTCAACAGATGAGCTGGTCTGAACTGGCTCGCTGTGTGTTCTGATTGTAAATTGCGCTGGTGATGATTAGAGAACTCCAGCACAGGATGTCGACTCTTAAAACTGTCCAGAGAAAATAATTTTCTACTATGTTCAGGAAACTTTTTTTTTCTTTTCCTCCTTTATACCGCCCCCCACTCCAACGCTCCCCCCCCCCCCTCTCTTTAATTTAAACATCATGGCCAGTATGTGAGGAGGTGGAAGGAGTTGGTGTGTAAATTAGTTTAAGGCCTCCAGAGTAAAAAAGCCAGACAATGGAGGCTGTTTAGAGTTTCATCTTATCTATGCAAGCACACACACGGACGTGTGTGCACGCACGGCGCACCCGTGCGTGCACATACGCGTGCACAGTGCACACAGGCTACATGCACGCGCTGAAGTGCTATGCAGTACATAGACAGTGCTCTGTGCACGCGCTGAAGTGCTATGCACTACATAGACAGTGCTCTGTGCACACGCTAAAGTGCTGTGCACTACATAGACAGTGATCTGTGCACACGCTGAAGTGCTGTGCACTACAGTACATAGACTTTGCTCTGTGCACGCGCTGAAGTGCTGTGCACTACATAGACAGTGCTCTGTGCACGCGCTGAAGTGCTGTGCACTACATAGACAGTGCTCTGTGCACGCGCTGAAGTGCTGTGCACTACATAGACAGTGCTCTGTGCACGCGCTGAAGTGCTGTGCACTACATAGACAGTGCTCTGTGCACGCGCTGAAGTGCTGTGCACTACATAGACAGTGCTCTGTGCACGCGCTGAAGTGCTGTGCACTACATAGACAGTGCTCTGTGCACGCGCTGAAGTGCTGTGCACTACATAGACAGTGCTCTGTGCACGCGCTGAAGTGCCGTGCACTACATAGACAGTGCTCTGTGCACGCGCTGAAGTGCTGTGCACTACATAGACAGTGATCTGTGCACGCGCTGAAGTGCTGTGCACTACATAGACAGTGCTCTGTGCACGATGTATGTGCTTGATCTGCCTAAGTACGTGTACAGTGTGTGTGTGTTTGAGCTATCTTTAGGAGGATGTTTGTTTTTCAGTACAGTTGGGGTTCTGTCCCTAAAATGTCAGCAAGGTTATAATTTATGTGGGGGCGAACATGTGCCTGCCTCTCTCTCCCCCTCTCTCCCTCTCCCTCTCCCTCTCTCTCTCTCTCTCTCTCTCTCTCTCTCTCTGTGTTTAGGATCATCCTGTGTGTAAGATTGTAATTTGTTTAGGTATCTGCGCATTAACAGCATTACCTAGCTGTTTATTCCAGTGTGGCTGTCAGGAGGTGGAGAGCAAGATCAATGAGACTTTGTGTAACAGAGCCAGAGGTTGATGGGGATGAACGATTATTGTTCTGCTCTTCACCTCCTACTCGCTGTGTCATGATGTCATCATCCTGAGACACACAATCCTGGGCCCGCTGCAGCCTGATGTTGTTTCCTACATCGCCACAGAAACCACAGCTTTCTTCTGACAACGTGCTCACTTCCTGATGGACTGTGTAGAGAAACAAGCCCAGATGGATTGATCCCTTTTGATGTTGCTTACACGGATTATCAACATCAATGCTTACATTAGCATTATTAAATTCGGTAATGATTTTGTTGCTGGCTACGTTTAGAATATACAAATGATCATAGCATCAGTATTATATGCCGGTAATGACAAGCTGGTGGAGTCTATACACAGTTATATTTGACTGGACACCTGAGCGGAGTTAGCTGAACCTCTGGCAACCTGTAGCCAGCTGGCAGGCTCTGTTCCACATCCTCGCACCCCTGCCGTGTCGCCCGGTTTGGTGACCATGAATGTGTTAGCAGCTACACACGCTCCTCTCACCACATCCTTGGGCCTAATTTAGATTTATGCGTCTTTCTCAGAGACTCTGCCTTTGCCTGCCTTTCCCTTGTTGCTCTGCAGGCATATATTTTGTTTGGTGGGGCCATATATATACACTATATATACTATATATACTATATATATATATACACTATATATACGTCAAATCGCAAAATATCTTTTTCAAGAGAAGACGTGTTGGGAGGGAAGGAAAGAACGGATAGGAGGGAAGGAGAGGGGAAGACAAGCTAGTGTGACTTGACTGGAACAGTGTGTCGCTGAGTTTGGCAGTGGCTGTGTTCTCTCTTCCTCTCCTCCTCCTTCTCTCGCCCACCTCCACACAAACGTCCAGCTTGATTTACTCATGGAGGCGAGAGGGGAAATCAAACTGGGTGTGGGACCAAAGGCCTCCATATGGGGAGGGGACAGGGCCTGGTCCTGCCACCTAATCATATGGGGAGGGGACAGGGCCTGGTCCTGCCACCTAATCATATGGGGAGGGGACAGGGCCTGGTCCTGCCACCTAATCATATGGGGAGGGGACAGGGCCTGGTCCTGCCACCTAATCATATGAGGAGGGGACAGGGCCTGGTCCTGCCACCTACTCATATGAGGAGGGGACAGGGCCTGGTCCTGCCACCTACTCATATGGGGAGGGGACAGGGTCTGGTCCTGCCACCTAATCATATGGGGAGGGGACAGGGCCTGGTCCTGCTACCTAATCATATGAGGAGGGGACAGGGCCTGGTCCTGCCACCTACTCATATGAGGAGGGGACAGGGCCTGGTCCTGCCACCTACTCATATGGGGAGGGGACAGGGCCTGGTCCTGCCACCTACTCATATGGGGAGGGGACAGGGCCTGGTCCTGCCACCTAATCATATGGGGAGGGGACAGGGCCTGGTCCTGCCACCTAATCATATGGGGAGGGGACAGGGTCTGGTCCTGCCACCTAATCATATGGGAGGGGACAGGGCCTGGTCCTGCCACCTACTCATATGGGAGGGGACAGGGCCTGGTCCTGCCACCTACTCATATGGGAGGGGACAGGGCCTGGTCCTGCCACCTACTCATATGGGAGGGGACAGAGCCTGGTCCTGCCACCTAATCATATGGGGAGGGGACAGGGCCTGGTCCTGCCAACTACTCATATGGGGAGGGGACAGAGCCTGATCCTGCCACCTAATCCACCCCAGGGGCAGGCAACAAAGACCGCCAGTCAGTTTGTTATGAAAGCGTGGATTTGTGTGTGTATGTGTAATTGTCCCTGTGCGTGCGTGCGTGCATGCATGCGTGTGTGTGTGTGTGTGTGTGTGTATGTGTGTGTGTGTGTGTGTGTGTATGTGTGTGTGTGTATGTGTGTGTGTGTGTGTGCGTGCGTGCGTGCGTGTGTGTGTGTGTGTGTGTGTGTGTGTGTGTGTGAACTAAGGAGGGGCACAGGGTGTCATGCGGCTGTCGGGGAGCAGGGAGGATGTTAACGTGTCCCTCAGGTGGCAGTACAGAGCGCAGTGGCACACAGGCCGGGGTTTGACATGAAGAAGGTGGGGAGAGTATTTCCTATCCCTCTCTCCCTCCTCTCTCCCTCCCTCCTCCTCTCTCTCCCTCCCTCCTCCTCTCTCTCCCTCCCCGCTGCGTGCTTCAGACTTTTAGAGCCGACATTAAATTCCTGTCGACAAGCGGCGGGTGGGGAGCCGGCCGTCACTGCAGCCCCCGGGCCTTGCAGGAGAGTCGCTGTCTCTACCCTAACATACTGCGCCTCTGTCTCGCTCGCTGTCTCTACCCTAACATACTGCGCCTCTGTCTCGCTCGCTGTCTCTACCCTCCCTCCCCGTCTTTCTCTCTGGCTTTCCCTCGGCATCCACAAATTTCTCCCTCGTGTTTCTGTGGCTGTTTACGCAAAACGGACGGTTCCTTGCTCGACTCGCCGGCCTGCGGTTCACCGAAACAAATAAATAAAGCCGTGAGAACACACACATTCATTCACAAACAGCCCGCGCGCACACCCACAGGCGCAGAAAGATGAGAGAAAATGTAAGCTCTGGGAAGAGAAAGTCAATTTAAAACAAATCACGGCATGGCGTACGGAATGCATGCGCCGATTGGCGGCGGCGACTGGCTAAACAACGGCAAAGCGACTCCATGGCCCCCCTCATCTGGGTTAAACAACAATCAGGAAGTCTCCATTTAACCTTCTTTCAAAGATCTCAGAGGTGTGAGTCATTTAAGCAACATTACACGAGAGGGTGAGTTTTACCATCATTATTGGCACGTCAGCGATGCTTACGGACCTCGGCACCTCCAGTGTAAAGTTGCGATTATACAACGGTTAGTCATAGATCAATATCTATGTCTGGGGTACAACTCTTGAAAAGTGGTTAAGGATCGCCCCCTAAGACCAAAACAAAATGCGTAACATGAATTGACCAACCATGGACCTCCTTATGTGTGATGCAAATCATGGGCGGTACATTTTGAACGATGCACACATGCACGCAGACAGCCGGACTTCCATTACAGCCCAGCCAATCAGAAGCATGCCGCTGCTTTTCGTGCGGAAAACCCGGAAATGCTGACTTGTGATTGAGACCCCCCGCTATGGAGGGTTTGACCACGTCAGACTATACGCTTACCAACAAAATAAAATATATAATCAAAATGTATTCATACTAGCAATCTCGTGCGCTACGCACACTCGATTCCTAGGCTTGCGCGCCCTGCAGCTCGCCCAGTGCACGTCGCATACGTAGAAGTAATTAGGGCAATCACCTAATTAAAAAATCCAGCTCCATCAGGTCACCCGCACGGGTGCTCTTTACACCCCCTGAAAGTTTCAGCCCGATCGCACGTAAAACGGCATAGCTGTGGCCGGTGGAAACATTTAAACACACAAACAAACATTGCCCACTTGCTCCCTTTTATAATACTAGCATAGTAGCGCGCGTAGTGCGCTCGATGCCTAGGCTCGGCCACTACGCGCCACTACTCACCTGTAGCTCGTCCTCGCCTGCCCCAGCAGCTGTTCTGCCCTTGGGGTCAATAGCTCCTCCCCTGGACCATGAAGTTTGCTTTTTCTCAGCAGGAGTCAAAGTCCTTTTCTCATGAGTTCGAGTTGATGATTCTTCTATAAATGGGTCATGACATCAATTTCATTGTGACATCATCAGTGACATCGTTACTGATGTCATAGCCTTGAAACACAGGCTGTTGCCTTGAGTGATACCACTGATGATGTCATCAGTTATGTCATGAGACTGTACAATGTCTATGACATCATCAGTGGGACAAAGGCTGAAACAGAGTTTGCTGATTCATCACTGATGACTCATCTCACATCACTGATGACATCGTCACTGATGACATTGTCACTGATGACATCACATCGAAGATCCGGCTCCATCATCACTGATGTCACTATGACATCACTGATCAGTCTTGTCACAATGCCTCCTTGTGTGTGTGTGACATCACTGACCAGTCTTGTCACAATGCCTCTTTGTGTGTGTGTGTGTGTGTGTGTGTGTGTGTGTGTGTGTGTGTGTGTGTGTGTGTGTGTGTGTGTGTGTGTGTGTGTGCCCTTATGACATCACTTTTGACATCATCACTGATGACATCACATCATTAGCTAATTAGCCTAATTAAAAAATCTGGCTCTGCCAGGTCACCCGCACTGGTGCCCTTTACACCCCCTGTAAGTTTCAGCCCGATCGCACTTGAAACACAAACAAACATAAATATCGCCCAAATACAAAATTTTATATTATATAGATAGAAGATTGTGGGGCAATTTGCAATCAGTAGACGTAGACCTAATGAAATCTAGTTTACTGCTCCAGCAAGTAGGCCGACCCTTAGTAACGATCTAGC